>NW_015387685.1:258396-259880 GCF_001527695.2 Protobothrops mucrosquamatus
CCAATCAGAACACAGCCAAGCTCCCACCCAATCAGCTCAAACCCCACTGGCAGTTAAAAGGAAGAAACAGCAGCGATCACACACACTACTCCCAGAAGCACGAAGCTGAAGACACCAGCCTGAAGATGACGAATGTGACTTCGTCGAAACGTCGCCAAGAAACTTCTAATTCTACGCGGGAGAAAACCCGAATAACTAAGGGGAGGTGGATGGTGTAAAGGAAATAGGGTACTGCTAGTTATAAAGCTAACTAGAAAAAAGTTTTCTGTTTCATTGTTAACTACAGATTAAGATGCTTTTGGAACGCCATGCCAAGCAACTAGTATTGTGTTACAAGCTGGCATAAATCACATGGGAGTTTATGCATCCTTCATAAATTTATAATCCTGCTGAATCTGAAATCCTGAATAACTTCTGCCAGCTTGATCATGAATTCAATTCATATGTTGTTAAACAAAGGACTTGACAGAACATATGGGATGGTCCTCATTTCAATTTCCCCAGATAATGGTGAAAAAAGGCATAAAGGCATAAAGTACAGTAAAAGAGAAATAACTCCCAAAATCAGAGACCTACAGCTTTCAAAAATTTGCATTCCTACTACAGAACTTAATGAAATTATTTCATAGGGGCCCTGCTCTGGGAAATTTACTGCTCGTTAGAGCATATTCATTTTTTTAATTTATTCTTTTACTACTTTTAAAATTATGACCAAACTACAGCAATGAAAATAAAGATTAAAAATGCATGCATTGTCAAAAAAGAGGGGAAAAACCCATAGAAAGTGTATATTTAAGTGAAAATACAATATAAAACAAACAAAAAAGACATATCATTTTAGTTCCATAAATAGTAATTTAATTCGTTTGGAAATGAAGATATATACATTAACCTACTGTATTTTGCATAAATAAGTAAATATTTGTCCATACTAGATCTGAAGAAAAAGAGAAACAGCAAAAGTGCACAACAGAACTCATGGTACGTGTTCCTTGTTCATGGTTATTTATGAGGTAGTCAATCTAGTTCTATGAATAACCTCGAAATAAGATAGTGAATGCTTGTTTCTCATGATAGCCTATTTGGCTACACAAGAAAACAGCATTACAATATCTCATTCGGCTACCTGATATACTGAACTGTGGGACACCCATTGTGGCCAACCTATTCAATGATCCCTCAATTACAACTGATCACGTAAATATTGTATCATGCAAGAAACTGTTTCCATGGAAGTGATTGCAGTTATATCACCTGTTGATTAGCAAGAAAGTGGAAACTGTATGTAATATAAATCAAGAAATGCAACAGATGCAAACAAACAAAAAACCTTAATGATCAAAAGTTAGAAGTTGAACAGATGGAGGAGCATCTGAGATACTTTTATAACTGGTTTATTCTCTTCAGAGTGGTTTTTGAATAGAGCTGATGGAATATTACCATTCAGTGAATCCTGAACTGGACTTGAACATTTCAGCCTGTTT
>NW_015387685.1:260368-270365 GCF_001527695.2 Protobothrops mucrosquamatus
ATAATTTGTTCCAAGAATGTATTAAAAGAGGCTCAAGGTTAAGAGTTTTTCATGCTATGAAATATATAAATTATATTAATGTTACTTTTTGTTGTTATATCAATATACAGTTAACAATTCTATATGTAACTAGCTGTACCCGGCCACGCATTGCTGTGGCTCAGTCTGGTAAAAGCGTGTGTTGCTTTTACGTCCAACAGATGGCACTGTTTTTTTTAAAAAAGCATGTTTTTACCTGTCACAGGTGTGACATCTATATAATAGTAGGTATATAAAAACACGTGCGTATTCGACTGCAACGTTGTGTCAAAATTTCAAAGCAATCAGTGAAGAACTTTCGGAGGTTTAAGATTTTGAACAAACGGACATTTACATTTTTATTTATATAGATTATCCAATATGAAGATTAATCAATATATATATATATATATTATATTTCTAATACACTCATTTTGTATAAATGAGTACTTTATGAGTACTTTATTTTGTATAAATGAGTACTTTATTTCCTTATATTTATCCATACAAAGTCTATATATATAGGCAATCCATTATCAGCTTTCTGACTGCATCCAGATACTAGAATTCTATTGTATTTAGATACTAATACTGTCCATCCAACCAAAGATGTTATATATGAGTATTCCAAAGTTGCCCACATCAAAAAATTAACCCCAATTGTAGGCTTACAGAATTACTATACTTGACAATAGGTAAGCATAATGATATAGCTTCAGATTCTGAAAGCTGAATCCTCCTTCATTAATTGGTAATTGCATTTTCTGTAATGATATTCTTAGAATTGAAGAACTCCATAGAAATTTTCTAAACAAAGAATTTATTTTTTGAAAATATTTTCCAGATATATGAACTGGAATTCCTCTCAGAATATAAATTAATCTGGGAATAATATTCATTTTAAGACAGTTCACCTTTCCACAAAATTTATATTCCTTAAATACCAATTATGTACACTGAATTTTCCATTCTCTGAAGCCCAGCCTTGAGGTTGCCATCTGAATTTGCCATCTGAATTTGAAGACATCAACAAGAGGACAAAATCTTGTTGTTGTTTTTTAATTCAAATTTTGACTGAGCTTGTAACTTGTTGCTATGACTCTTTGTACTCATACTGATGATTATATTTAATTTTAATAACATATATTAAATGTTATGGTCAGTACAATATAAGCTGAGTGCAGTGCTGGCCTTGCATATAGGTTACTTATCTTTCATCAAGTTCTGATATTAGACTCTTTGATGTTGAAGGGGAAAAATCACTCTTATCTTGACCTATTTTATTAGATTGTGAAGACTCTAGCCTTGCACAATGTGAATAATACATTGATGACCTATGCAAATTTAACTTTTAACTCTAGATTAACATAGAAATATGTCCCTCTGTTATTTGTGTCATTTTTTCTGTACAGAAGTGACATGAATGTTTAATTATGTAATACATTAATTATGATATGTTGCAACTGACATAAATTACATGACCTGTGCAAGGTGATTCAAAAGAATAGAAGTTTTCCATTATTTAAGGAGGAACTAAAATGTTGGTAAATGCACCCCAAATCCATTGAGTATAGTTTGGAAAATGAAGATTCTTATGTATGAGTGTCCAGATTGGGGTGTAATCACTAGATTGACAACATGTAATCACTAGATTGACAACAAAGAATTCGCTTTCTGTTTCTCTTTGCTCTGTTCTAGTTGTCTTCAGGGTTTTTGCAATCCAGATCTGGTTAGATCGCCTTGAATTACAACAGAGACTTTGGATTCATACATCACAGTAAACCAATATTTACTTAACACAGCTCTCTTGTTTATAAACATGGTTGACAGATTGTAATTTTTGGATTCATGAAAGAAAATAAAGCAAAAAGAAACCATGGTTTATTATGTCGTACAAATTTAATCCCTGCAGATAGAAATCAGTCTGTGTAATCTGAAGACAGGGGAAATGGATATAGTAAACCCTTATCCTGCCCTTCCTATATTCTTCTTCCTTTTGACTCTGATCAGCAGAGAACTGTTGGACTGATGTGAACAAATCTTTGGAAAGAGGACATGGATAAGATGCCTTTCTCTCTGATGCTAATGCCTGAAAGATATATACATATTCCTCAAAGTACCTATTGCAAATTAAATAAGCTGCTTAATTGTACTAAGCTCTGACTTTACTTCTGGCTGAAAGATTTTTATGGATAGGCTTTTATTTTAATTTGAAAATTTATGAAACAGAAATCTTGCTCAGTCTTTTGCTTTTTGAATTTGTGTATACATACACACAGAGATTATATCGGACCTAATCAGCAAGATCTTGTTTTTGTTTTTAAAGAACAGTAAGATACAATGTGATATTCTAACTATTAAAACAATTTTAAAGTCATCAAATAAAAGAAAGGAATTAACCAGTAATTTTATCAATGCAGCACGAAATAATTATGCAAAGTTTTGCTAAACTAGCTACTGCACAACACATGCAATGTAGTCTCTACTGGTTTATAGTTTGGAGTGAAGGAAGACCTGAGGACAGTGAATTACAGCAGAACAAATTTGAAAGTATGTAGGAAATGATGGGTGAAATTGAATGAGCTTGAGTAATGGAGAGAAATTTAAAATGTTCCAAGATAAATTTCTCTATGCCTGGTGATTATGCATGCCATCTACCAATAAATAGAGTGAAAGTGAAAGAGAAAGCCAATGAAGATGAACAGTGAAGTGAAAAAAATAACTACAGGCAAGGAAGTTGAATGTAACGTGCAAACATATGATTTATAAGACAGTATAAACAGAGAGTTAAGGTGCCTCTATTACTTAGAAATTAATACAGAAGCTAAAATAAGCAAATACCGGGAAATTGCAATCCTGATATCTTTAGAGAGACCAGCTCACTACTTACATTTAAACATTTAAAGAAATTAAGTAGAATCTAACTTAAATTATTGGGATCCTTTGTTTTCAATGGGTTAATCATACTTAAAATAGTAATGCTTAAATCAGACACACTAAAATCAACAGAATCTATATTGTCATGCCTTAATTTAAGGCTATTAATGACTGGGTTTGAAATGGAATAACGTATAAATCAGACATGTCAAACATAAGGCCCAGGGACTGGATGCGGCCCCCGAAGTGATTTCATGTGGCCCGTGAAGCCATCCTGGAAACAGTGAGGGAACGGCCCCCACTGCCTTGGCCCTGGCCCAGGCCGGCTGGGAGCCAATGTACAATTTTGTGGTGGCCATCTATGCTGAAGCGCATTCAGTCTTAGCTCCACAAGGCCGTCTAGAAACAGTGAGGAACCAGCCCCTGCCGTGTCAGCCCCACCCCCTGGGTGCATGCTGGGGAGGTGTCACCCTTTGTGAGGAATGAAGAAATGGACCATGCCCCCTTCTGCCAGAGACCCTCAGATCTGTCCCACTCCTGCCCAGGCCCCCACAGGCACCCTTGATGCGAATGATGTAGAGCTGGCCATGCCCACCCAATAGGCCACACCCACTCCATCCACACCCACCCAGTAGGCCGCACCCCCCCCCCCCCCCGAGGGCAATCGCAATGCTGATGCGGCCCTCAATGAAATTGAGTTTGACACCCCTGGTATAAATGATGAACATGTGATTGCAAAAATTATAAACTTCTATTAACAAGCAAAAGAATGTATGATAAAATAGGCTAAACATTTTGGTAATGATATACAAATAGAACAATGGAAAATATGGTCGATAGAACTGAAAATTACAGTATACTAGCAGCACTCCCACTCACGTACATTGTGTGGGCTTCACAGCCTGAGTATGCTGGCCGAGGAGTCACTTCAGCCCCTGCATGCTTGTTGCCTTCCCGAAAAATAACACATCCCCCTATAATAAGCCCTCATGGGTCTTTTGGACCAAAAATAAATATAAGACCCAGTCTTATTTTTGGGTACATATGGTATTATCTTATGAGCTGTAAGTCAGTGCTTTTTGTTTTTCCCCTCTACTCTACACTTTTCTTCCTTCCCCTTCTCCTTCCTTATTTTCCCCTTATTTTCTTTTTTTCCTTGGTTATATTTGTGTATTTTATATTTTATTTTGATAAACTAATAAAAACTTTGAAACTAAAAAAAAGAACTATTCTTTATGTCTAGTGCATTGGCAACATGGCAGAATGAAGTCATGCCTTCCATCTATTTTCCTCCTTTCTTGCTTTGTTGACATTAGATACCGGTAATCAGCTACAGAGAACAGCTGAGGGCAATAGGAAACTAAACACACCCTTTAATGCTTCATGCATAAACACTACAACACTACCTTATTTTGCCTTTCCCTTCTTCTGTTTTCATGATGGTACAGTTGTGCATTTTCTTAGCCATAGAAACGTCAGGTGAAATCACATTACAATAAAATATAACAAAATTTGGACAATTCACTTAAATATGAACCAGCAGTGTGCTGCAGCTGCCAAAAAAAGCCAACACAGTGCTAGGCTGCATTAACAGAGGGATAGAATCAAGATCATGTGAAGTGTGAATACCACTTTATGATGCCTTGGTAAGGCCACACTTGGAATACTGCATCCAGTTTTGGTCATCACGATGTAAAAAAGATGTTGAGACTCTAGAAAGAGTATAGAGAAGAGCAACAAAAATGATTAAAGGCCTGGAGGCTAAAACATATAAAAAACGGTTGCTGGAATTGGATATGTCTAGTCTAATGAAAAGAAGGATGAGGGGTGACATGATAGCAGTGTTCTAATATCTCAGGGGTTGCCACAAAGAAGAGGGAGTCAAGCTATTCTCCAAAGCATCTGAAGACAGGACAAGAAGCAATGGATGGAAACTAATCAAAGAGAGAAGCAACCTAGAACTAAGGAGAAACTTCCTGACAGTTAGAACAATTCACAACTGCCTCCAGAAGTTGTGAATGCTCCAACACTGGAAGTTTTCAAGAAGAGACTGGACAACCATTTGTCTGAAATGGTATAGGTTGGATTAGAAGACCTCAAAGGTCCCTTCCAACTCTATTTTTGTTACTTTTATTGTTATAAATTTTATTGGGGGGAGGGCCAACTAACATTCCCGAACTTTATGGTGCAAAATTTCATTACGTATTGAAAAAGTGCATTTGTTATTTTTTGTTTATAAACTTCATGGCTTCATCTAGGCATTCTGTCTGCTTCATCAGCATGTAAAATTTACATAGTGAATTAAAATGAAGCAAAACAAAAAGACTGAAGTAATAGAGATGTAATTTTCTGAACACAGTACACTAATCCATCACAGTTAAATAACTATTACATAAACTTCCGCAGAGTTTTCTTACAGTTCAGTTCTCTTAACCAGCTGCACTTTTTAATATGTATTTTCTAGGGGACCTAGATATCTATAATGCAGACTTTATAGACCATTTAGCTATAACTGTAACACATTATTTCAGGTTTTATAGAATCTCAGAAGCCCCATTTACTAAGAGCTCTCTATCTCTCTTTTTTTTTTTTTTACATCTGAGGATCTTTTGTTTGTTTTATAATTTTATTGTATTATTGAGTCTCAGAGAAGCAAGAAATGTAATGTAATATTTTCCAATTTAAATAAGAAATCCAAATTTCTGTCTAGCCAAACCCAGACTTTGCTGTTTTATTTAACACACATTTTGCTACTGCTTTGTATGCCATCTGTNAAAATATGATAAAAGTATTTTGAGTATCCACGTGGAACACAAGGAACAGAGAAATGGGGGGGGGGAGGAAATGAAGAATCCTATATAAACTAATATGAATTCTAAATTATTATAATTTGTTCCAAGAATGTATTAAAAGAGGCTCAAGGTTAAGAGTTTTTCATGCTATGAAATATATAAATTATATTAATGTTACTTTCTGTTGTTATATCAATATACAGTTAACAATTCTATATGTAACTAGCTGTACCCGGCCACGCATTGCTGTGGCTCAGTCTGGTAAAAGCGTGTGTTGCTTTTATGTCCAACAGATGGCGCTGTTTTTTTTTAAAAAAACATGTTTTTACCTGTCACAGGTGTGACATCTATATAATAGTAGGTATATAGAAACACGTGGGTATTCGACTGCAACGTTGTGTCAAAATTTCAAAGCAATCGGTGAAGAACTGTCAGAGGTTTAAGATTTTGAACAAACGGACATTTACATTTTTATTTATATAGATTATCCAATATGAAGATTAATCAATATATATATATATTATATTTCTAATACACTCATTTTGTATAAATGAGTACTTTATGAGTACTTTATTTTGTATAAATGAGTACTTTATTTCCTTATATTTATCCATACAAAGTCTATATATATAGGCAATCCATTATCAGTTTTCTGACTGCATCCAGATACTAGAATTCTATTGTATTTAGACAGGGCTTTTTTTCTCGGAGAAAAGGTGGCGGAACTCAAACCTGGCCACGCCCTCATCAAACCCTAGGACCGCCCCTTTAGAGAACAGGAATGCAAGTAAAATTTGGGAGGGGCTATTTCCGGTGCGGCCGGCCCGGAAAAAGGTGCCGGAACGCGGTTCCGCCGCGTTCCGGCTGAAAAAAAGCCCTGTATTTAGATACTAATACTGTCCATCCAGCCAAAGGTGTTATATATGAGTATTCCAAAGTTGCCCACATCAAAAAATTAACCCCAATTGTAGGCTTACAGAATTACTATACTTGACAATAGGTAAGCATAATGATATAGCTTCAGATTCTGAAAGCTGAATCCTCCTTCATTAATTGGTAATTGCATTTTCTGTAAAGAGATTCTCAGAATTGAAGAACTCCATAGAAATTTTCTAAACAAAGAATTTATTTTTTGAAAATATTTTCCAGATATATGAACTGGAATTCCTCTCAGAATATAAATTAATCTGGGAATAATATTCATTTTGAGACAGTTCACTTTCCACAAAATTTATATTCCTTAAATACCAATTATGTACACTGAATTTTCCATTCTCTGAAGCCCAGCCTTGAGGTTGCCATCTGAATTTGCCATCTGAATTTGAAGACATCAACAAGAGGACAAAATCTTGTTGTTTTTTAATTCAAATTTTGACTGAGCTTGTAACTTGTTGCTATGACTCTTTGTACTCATACTGATGATTATATTTAATTTTAATAACATACTGTATATTAAATGTTATGGTCAGTACAATATAAGCTGACTGCAGTGCTGGCCTTGCATATAGGTTACTTATCTTTCATCAAGTTCTGATATTAGACTCTTTGATGTTGAAGGGGAAAAAATCACTCTTATCTTGACCTATTTTATTAGATTGTGAAGACTCTAGCCTTGCACAATGTGAATAATACATTGATGACCTATGCAAATTTAACTTTTAACTCTAGATTAACATAGAAATATGTCCCTCTGTTATTTGTGTCATTTTTTCTGTACAGAAGTGACATGAATGTTTAATTATGTAATACATTAATTATATGTTGCAACTGACATAAATTACATGACCTGTGCAAGGTGATTCAAAAGAATAGAAGTTTTCCATTATTTAAGGAGGAACTAAAATGTTGGTAAATGCACCCCAAATCCATTGAGTATAGTTTGGAAAATGAAGATTCTTATGTATGAGTGTCCAGATTGGGGTGTAATCACTAGATTGACAACATGTAATCACTAGATTGACAACAAAGAATTTGTTTTCTGTTTCTCTTTGCTCTGTTCTAGTTGTCTTCAGGGTTTTTGCAATCCAGATCTGGTTAGATCGCCTTGAATTACAACAGAGACTTTGGATTCATACATCACAGTAAACCAATATTTACTTAACACAGCTCTCTTGTTTATAAACATGGTTGACAGATTGTAATTTTTGGATTCATGAAAGAAAATAAAGCAAAAAGAAACCATGGTTTATTATGTCGTACAAATTTAATCCCTGCAGATAGAAATCAGTCTGTGTAATCTGAAGACAGGGGAAATGGATATAGTAAACCCTTATCCTGCCCTTCCTATATTCTTCTTCCTTTTGACTCTGATCAGCAGAGAACTGTTGGACTGATGTGAACAAATCTTTGGAAAGAGGACATGGATAAGATGCATTTCTCTCTGATGCTAATGCCTGAAAGATATATACATATTCCTCAAAGTACCTATTGCAAATTAAATAAGCTGCTTAATTGTACTAAGCTCTGACTTTACTTCTGGCTGAAAGATTTTTATGGATAGGCTTTTATTTTAATTTGAAAATTTATGAAACAGAAATCTTGCTCAGTCTTTTACTTTTTGAATTTGTGTATACATACACACAGAGATTATATCGGACCTAATCAGCAAGATCTTGTTTTTGTTTTTAAAGAACAGTAAGATACAATGTGATATTCTAACTATTAAAACAATTTTAAAGTCATCAAATAAAAGAAAGGAATTAACCAGTAATTTTATCAATGCAGCATGAAATAATTATGCAAAGTTTTGCTAAACTAGCTACTGCACAACACATGCAATGTAGTCTCTACTGGTTTATAGTTTGGAGTGAAGGAAGACCTGAGGACAGTGAATTACAGCAGAACAAATTTGGAAGTATGTAGGAAATGATGGGTGAAATTGAATGAGCTTGAGTAATGGAGAGAAATTTAAAATGTTCCAAGATAAATTTCTCTATGCCTGGTGATTATGCATGCCATCTACCAATAAATAGAGTGAAAGTGAAAGAGAAAGCCAATGAAGATGAACAGTGAAGTGAAAAAAATAACTACAGGCAAGGAAGTTGAATGTAACGTGCAAACATATGATTTATAAGACAGTATAAACAGAGAGTTAAGGTGCCTCTATTACTTAGAAATTAATATAGAAGCTAAAATAAGCAAATACCGGGAAATTGCAATCCTGATATCTTTAGAGAGACCAGCTCACTACTTACATTTAAACATTTAAAGAAATTAAGTAGAATCTAACTTAAATTATTGGGATCCCTTGTTTTCAATGGGTTAATCGTACTTAAAATAGTGATGCTTAAAACAGACACACTAAAATCAACAGAATCTATATTGTCATGCCTTAATTTAAGGCTATTAATGACTGGGTTTGAAATGGAATAACGTATAAATCAGACATGTCAAACACAAGGCCCGGGGACTGGATGTGGCCCGCGAAGTGATTTCACGTGGCCCGTGAAGCCATCCTGGAAACAGTGAGGGAACGGCCCCCACTGCCTTGGCCCTGGCCCAGGCCGGCCGGAAGCCAATGTACAATTTTGTGGTGGCCATCTATGCTGAAGCGCATTCAGTCTTAGCTCCACAAGGCCGTCTAGAAACAGTGAGGAACCAGCCCCTGCCATGTCGGCCCCGCCCCCTGGGTGCATGCTGGGGAGGTGTCACCCTTTGTGAGGAATGAAGAAATGGACCGTGCCTTGGCGCTTGCCCCGGTCCCACCCCCTTCTGCCAGAGATCCTCAGATCTGTCCCACTATTGCCCAGGCCCCCACAGGCACACTTGACGTGAATGATGTAGAGCTGGCCATGCCCACCCAATAGGCCACACCCACTCCATCCACACTCACCCAGTAGGCCGCACCCACCCAGCCCCCTGAGGGCAATCGCAATGCTGATGCGGCCCTCAATGAAATTGAGTTTGATACCCCTGGTATAAATGATGAATAATAATAATAATAATAATAATAATTTAATTTATATACCGCCCTTCTCCCGTAGGACTCAGGGCGGTGCACAGCATATTAAAACAGATACAAACAAAATACATCAAAAAACAAAAAACCCCCATAAAACCAAATTAAAAGCCAAATATTGGAAGCTGTGTGTCAATTAAAATTTTCTTAAAGTCATCCCTACCTAAAATCCTCCCTAGGTCAGGCCCGCTTGCTGGAAAAGCCATGTCTTGAGGGCGCGGCGGAAAGTAAGGAGATCCGGAATCATCCGGATCTCGGGGGGTAGTTCGTTCCAGAGGGTGGGGGCACCCACAGAGAAGGCCCTCCCCCTGGGGGTTGCCAGCCTACATTGCTTGGCCGACGGCACCCTGAG
>NW_015387685.1:270925-293445 GCF_001527695.2 Protobothrops mucrosquamatus
TCTCTCTTTTTTTTTTTTTTACATCTGAGGATCTTTTGTTTGTTTTATAATTTTATTGTATTATTGAGTCTCAGAGAAGCAAGAAATGTAATGTAATATTTTCCAATTTAAATAAGAAATCCAAATTTCTGTCTAGCCAAACCCAGACTTTGCTGTTTTATTTAACACACATTTTGCTACTGCTTTGTATGCCATCTGTTTGATGCATTTCAGTGGCTGGGTCGGTAAACTTCTCATAATCAGCTCTTCCAAGATATGATACAATATCCTTTTCCTTATTATTCTGTCTGCTTATCACAGTACTGCTTGACTAGACATAATAACATTGTTCTTGGATATGAGCAGAAAAATAAAAATTGAGTCAGCAACTATCATTGTGGCTACCTGACCTTTTCTTTCTTCATTTTAATTAAGAAGAGGAGTCTGGGTACATGTGTCAGAATAATAATTTGTACAGAAATGTTCTTCCAAATATAATGGCTATAATTTTATTACATGGAATTATTCACAACTGGAACTGTTTCTTGTTTTTTGAAATCACATTTTATTTAATTAAACCGACACTGGGTGGGTAACACAGCATAGTACAATGTAAAAAAAATGATAGTACAATGTACAAAATCATAATGTCATACAATACAGTATGCAGGTTGGAAAGAGTTTTGGAGATCATCTGTTTCTACCTATCTCCCAGGGCAGGACTCAAAACAAAAATGTGAATAAAGCAACATTAGCATCATGCTGTAAGACCCACTACTCTGGAATGTGCATGTCTAGTGTGTGTGTGTGGGGGGGGGTTGCATCAATATTGCTTGACACTGTAGCTGGTTTTATTTCTCACTGTCCACCTCCATCCCAGACTCTGCCATGTACAAATGTGAAAAATCTTGTGAAACAAGATCCTAAAAACTTTAGTAGACAGTGTCTATAAAGATTCTCAGTCATCCAGATCATGGTTTTCCCAAAGATGCTTTTTAAAAAGGCAACTGGACTTTCTTTTTGCTAGAAGACATTTTACTTTTCATACAAGAAACTTCTTCAGTTCTAGTAAACAGTACTAATGCTGAGGGCCACAGAATTTTGACTTTCAGACAGAACAGCATGAAGAGATGGAAACTGAACAAGGATGAGATGGAATATTGTAGAAGAAGACATGGATGGCTAGCTAAATATTCTTGGGTAACCATATCAATTGAGCAAATTTGTATGATTCACAAGATCAATACAAGCTGCATTACGATTGTTGAGAAATTGACCTCCTTTCTTCCCGATCCACCATACAGTATTTTGGCTAACTTAGCTTTATGCATATCTCAACAATTTGGACAAGAAAGTGAGAGAGTGACTGGAAACATCTGAATATCTGCCTGAGATCAGTAATGTAGACCAGCTCATCTACTAATGAGATGGTTTCAAGGCTGACCAGCCTATCCTGGGTCACTGAGCAGCACACATATTTTTACTCACTTCAGGTTGGAGAAGCAATGTTCAACCAAGGTCTTTTCTTCCTGAAATCGCATCGTTCATGTGGAGTTTCCCCCTTTTCCTGCTTGTTCAAAATGTCATCAAAAGTTTTGTACAGAGCAGTTTCAGTTCAGACTTAATGTAAAGGCTCAGGAAAATATATTTAACTCTGTTAAGACATTTGATAGGGTCAGGGATGATACAAGATTCTTCAGGATTTTCAAAGTAATTTCTTTGCAATTCACACAAGGCTTACCTGCCACAACTCTTCCTAATTTGTTTTTTACTTTTCTAGTCTGAAGGCTTAAGTTCCTTGATTGATGCTCATGATGATATATTTCTACATCAATGTCCCACCTGTTCTAAATTTATCATTTCCCATCTAATGTTGAGGGGGAACCCTCATCACATCCTCGTTTCAGTTGATGATACTAGATTCATGAACATTCAGTGGCAATGTAGCATTGCAGGCTGCATATTAATATGACTGGAATTGATATGCAACTTCAGTAGATGTATTTAAAAGAACAGGCAGACTTGTGAAGAAGGCATTATGATTAGCAAATGACGTACAAAGACCTTAAACCCAGAGCATGCTGACATCTTCAAGGAGCAGGTAATTTAATCTCTACAGGCGCCATCGATTCCTTTTGACAACCAGCAGCGATATGAAGATCAATGTTAATGTTATTAGTCTGTTGGTACTGCTGACAGAATGGAAGGCTGCAGATTTATGAGAGAGGGGTACTTTCTTAAGAGATCAAGTGGATTATGCACTGCATTGGTTTCAAAAGGAAACCAAATGTGCTATTTTTCACCATGCAGTAAAATCATTTTGTTACCTGATTTTTTATTTTATTTAAAAAAAAAACATATCATGGACATTCTCATGTTTAAAGGAATTAGAATTAGAATAACAGAGTTGGAAGGGACCTTGTAGGTCATCTAGTCCAACCCCCTGCTCAAGCAGGAGACCCTACACCAGACAAGTCAAACTCGCGACATCACGTGATGTCATGCAACATATCAGAACGATTTTGCCATTGCCGGCAATGGGGTGGGTGCGGCTTCCAGATGACATGTCCAGCCCGCAGGCTGGCAATTTGACACCCCTGCTCAACACCATTTCTGACAGATGGCAGTCCAGTCTCTTCTTGAAAGCTTCTAGTGATGAAGCTCCCACTAACATCTGGAGGCAAACTTTTCGACTGGTTGATTGTTCTCACTGTCAGGAAGTTTCTTCTTATTTGTAGGTTGAATCTCTCCTTGATCAGTTTCCATCCGTTATTCCTTGTCTGGCCTTCAGGTGCTTTGGAAAAGGAATACAAAGGTTCTTTTTTGTTCCCTAGAAGTGAGATCCCAATTAAAAGGAAAGAATCATAGCACCCGGTCATCTGCTTTTGCTTTATTTAAACAATGATAGTCAGCCCATGAGTCACAGGCATATAGTCCTACTTAAAAAACAAACAAACCCAAAATACCAAACAACCCCATCCAAATATTTTAATTTTTTTTAAAAAAACAACAACATAGATATGGTCTACTACAGCAAAGCTTTATACTTTAAAACCATTTCCCTTCAAGCGCCAAATTGAGAAAACATCTGCTATAGGGACATGTCATGTTCTTTGGTGGCCACAAACATAACAATTTACCCAAAATAGTTGTCCACCCTGGATTTAAAATATTGCAATTCTTTCCCTCTAGAAAAAAAAAATCCTTACATCTTTTCAAGTTATAACATGCATAGAAAGTGACTCTCTTTTATTTTTTTAGAGTTCACTAATGATGTATGAGGCTAAAATGAAAGTTGGGCAGTTTGTGGTATGGCCTATTATTGAATCAAACCATCATGTAAGTCATAATCAGGTCAATCTGTCCAGGCATACCATGTTAAGGAAGCCAGCAACTGTGTTCCCTTAACCCAGGTTTAGTGTGTGCTTGTAATTCAGCCAAAAGTGTGCAGTTAGAAATGGCAATTTATAACTAGATGTCTGTGAATGAAGAAAGAAAAACCATGTTTAACCTGCTGGTTTAAAAAAGAAAGAAAGAAAGAAAGAAAGAAAGAAAGAAAGGAAATACATAAGGGTTCCTTAAAGTCTCTACTGGGTTGATCAGCAGCTTCATGTTTTCAAGTAGAGAGCAGAAGGCCTGACTTTCCACTTACCTAAAATCTACAGTGACAAGCAAATAGAGACTGATTGCCCTGCATATTGTCATCAAGGGAAAACGGTAACATTTTTAGTGCTGTAGTCTTTGGACTTTGGCAAATGTCCAACGTAATTACCATTCCCTGGAGCTGTACCTGAATATGTTAAATGTGTTCATGTCTCTCCTTTGTATCTAACTGCTTATAGAATATCAGATGAAGTCAGTAAATTGCTAATTGCTTTCTCATAGCCCTAAGCTTATACAAGCACATGTCCTCTGTTATTACTTGGTCTAGGTTACTGATTCTTCTGTGGTGAGGGAGGCTGAAAAGGGAATTTTCAATGTTCCGGCTGCTTTATTGTATTATTCCAGAGCGTATTTCTCCCATCTAAATTCAAATCTGCAAGAACCCGTTTATTATTTGTACCTTACCTCTATCCAAGTCTCTGGGTGGCTTACATCAGTAATAAAAACATAATCATCACAATCCATTAAAACAACAATAGGAGAGAATCCAATAAAATGTGCAATAAAATTAACAATTTAAATGACTTTAAAATCAATATTAAAAAAAATGACCTGAGACAGGAAAAAAGGGCATTCTAAGCTCTGAAAGTTCAGTGAAAAAGTATTGTCTCAGCAACTTCTGAAGATTAGTAGTGTGGATTGTTTTGAACTCCAACTCTCTCATATCCAACCCCCTCATGTCCAAACCATCCAGAGTCAGACAGGATGGGAAAGACCTATTAGAAAAAATGCCTCCCCTATAATAATCTTAAAGATTTTATGGGGCATAACTTCAAAAATTGTGGACGCTCCATCATTAGAAGTTTTTAAGAAGAGACTATGCAGTCACTTATCTGAAATGGTATAGGCTTTCCTGCTTGAGTAGGGGGCTGGGCTAGAAGACCTCCAAGGTCCCTTCCAGCTCTATTCTATTCTATTCTATTCTATTCTATTCTATTCTATTCTATTCTATTCCATTCCATTCCATTCCATTCTCTTTGTAGTCCTAATCTAACAGTAAAACAAATAGATGCTGCTCTCATCCATCAGCAAGTAGGCTTTGCATTCTCCCAACTGTAGAATAAAGATTGCCTTCAAAGGCATCCCCAAGCAGAGTACATTGCAGTAATGCAACCTTAAGGTAATGGGTGCATGACTAACTGTTCTGGATATTCTACTTTGAAAAGGTTTGTAATTGCAACTGGTATGCCAATCAAAATGGAAACAGTCTCCCTAGATATAATCTCCATCTACTGTTCAAGCAGGCATGAATCCATCAGAGAAAACGCGAGTCACATAATTGTTCTTTCAGGGATAGTACGACTCCCTCAAGAGTTACTTTTGGACAGGATTCAGTTTCAATCTGTTTTATCCCAACCTCACAGCCTCCAAACACCAGATGAGGACCTTCACTGCAGTGGTCTGCTTAGCCTGGAAGGCACATTTATAATTTCATATCATAAATGTATTATATAACACTCAAAACCCACAGGTTCTTCCAGTAGGTCATACAGAGATAAAGCAAATGGGAGGGAGAGAGCTAGACCCTGTAGCACAGCACAAAGGGTACAATCACTGATTTACCAACTGGTACAAGGAAAGAATGGAACTGCTGTCTAGAACAAATGGGAACACTGTAGAACAGTGCTGCTAATCTGAATTCTCATGTTTGGTCCAGAAGATTTATGATATCAAAAGCAACTGAGAGGATTAATAGAATCAGAAGGACTGTCCTCTCACCATTTAGGTCCTGACTGAGGTCATCTACAAGAGCGACACATGCAGTGTTTGTTATGAAACTCAAATGAAAATGATCCAGATATTCTGCTTCATACAGGATTTACTACTATCACCATCTTCTCTAAAAGCTTCCCTAAAAAGACTGTGTGGAATTTGTCCAACATGATTGAACTGCAAGATATTTTTAGAGCTGAAGCTCAGATTTTTTTTAATGTGGTGTACGACATAGTATAGCTCCCTCAAATAGATCCATGTGCTGATTCAGGTCCACTACCTAAATTTTGAATCTCTTCTGTAGGTATAGAAGAAGATTCAGAAAAAGTGAGCCACCCAGACTTTACTCACACACACACACACACACACACACACACACACACACACACACACACACATTGTGTCTGTGAGTCTATAACATCAAGCATATCTTGCAGTTTTTACAAATGCAGTTACTGCTGCCAGTGATTTGTGCTTCTTGCTGCTTCCCTTGCAAAAAGACCTGGAATAAGTCTTCTGTGTGGCCATACTTTTCCCTCAGAATGTTTGACTATTTTCTTTTTCTCCAAGGGTAGTAAAGGCAAATAATCATGAATTAGTGTTGCTTAAACTTCTTCATGTCAAGTTTCTTTTTCTGGTCTTTTTGTTCTGCTGCACTATTAAATTCTTTTTAAGGTTCACAAATACTTTAAGGAAAGGTAGCTGGGTGGAACATCAAACAGCTATAGGATATTGCAGATACTTGGGAGTCTGGAAGTACCTTTTCCAACCTTAACTTTAAGAGGGCAGAATAAAGAAAAAAAATGAGAAGTCGCATTGCTACAAAACAACCATCTTTTTAACTTTTAACAAGAGATTTTCTGATAAACTGCTTTCTGTGACTAAAGGAAACACCTTTCAGTGATTCAATCCCTCTTCCTTCTCTTCTCATTCTGGAACAGCGGAAGTAAATTAATGTGTTACCAGATAGATGCTGTCATTTTGTCATGCCCAGTGGACCACCCAATCATTCATGAAGATCCTGAAGGTACCATTGTGGTTCTGATTGCTTCAGAGGAAATCCCATTTCACCTATACAGCCAGAATTTCTCAACAAAACCACCTATGTGGCTTGGGATTTGGCCAGATTTGACAAGACCCTCAAGTCTTGACTTATCAGGTCTGGAGTCCCAGGGGACTAGGCAGATTTTGCAATGGCTTCCTTACTGAAGTTAACAGCATCCTCTTCTGTTTACGTGCCTTTTCATAGTGATATTTCTTTAAAAAGTGTGACTGTTTTTTACGTATGTATTAATGTAACAATGTAATATCTTGTTCCCATTCAGACTAATGCATGATGCAACAAGGTGTTTTTATTATCTGTTTTTTCACAGAAGGTAAGGAAGGTCACACAGGAAGTATTAGAATCTGAGATTTCTGTTCTGTTAAGTTTTGCTCTCAACTCCTACATCTTATAGACCTCCAGAATAGCCCTATTCTATCAGAAGAAATATGTGTTTAATAGAGACTGAAAAACTATTTAAGGCAATCCAAAGGATTTGGATGTACCCAGTAAAGCTTTTGGCTTTATTCCCTCTGAACAGCAGTTCTCCTGGCATACCATATAGAAACTGCATAAAAAATTCTTAATTTAAAAGTGTTCAGCTGTGTGACAAATAGACTTTTGTTTAACAAATATCAATGTCTGATTTTTTTTAAAAAAAATCTTATGTTTAGATATAAAACAAAACTTTATTGATAGATATGCCTTTTTTCACAGCCATGTCTCATATTTAATTTGCAATTAATTATGGTTCCAAGATCTTTTTCAAGTATCCTATATTCCTTAACTATGTGTCAGATTTTTGTTTTCTGTGTGAAGAAATTCACAGTAGTTTCTAACCCATTTAGTTAGTTTCATTTCCATTTCTCAAACCTATTGAGATCAATCTTTCAACCTTTCATTTAAGTCATTAGTAAAAATATTTAAGAGTGGAGGAGCAAGAAATGAATTTTTCAGCACACCACTTGATATGTATTTTTTGAGTATATTTTTGAGCTAGATGTCCCTTGAGGAACCAATAACCAGGCTCATATTATCCTACTCCAGACACATTTTGCAAAGTTCTGGAGAACTTTAGAATGCTGCAGAAAAAGTTAAAGAAAAAGAAAAGGATGACCAGAATAAGGTGGGTGAACTCAGTTAAAATGGAGAGGAATGTAATCTGAAGGACCAGAACAGGGACAGATCCTCCTGGAGAAAATCTATTTAGGTGTCACTAAGAGTCAACCCTGAAGTGACTGCACATAATCAATCAATCAATAAAAAAAATCAGTCAATTAGGTCTTCAGTCTTTCAATCCTCACCAATTAAGAGAAATCTGAAACTACTGAAAAGTCCAGTATAGTCATTAGTGAACATCTGGTCACAGAATTTTTGTCCATTGTCCAACCAACTAACATTGCTGCAGACTGTTCAGTAACCTCCAGAGAGACATAGGTTATCTTCTTTCCCTGGTTCCAGATTTCTTTGTTGGTTAATGTTTGTTGACATTTTTTTTTAACTTGCTAATCTATTTTAAGACATCAGATTGCTCTAAAGATTCTGTGTGGCATTCTCAGTACTGACCTCAGCAGTATTCCCAGGAGGATGTAAGGCAGGTCAGATTGATGTTAGCAGAGACACCTTAACCCTTTTCTAATATATTGTGTCATACAGGAGCCTAAAGAAGTGACATTTGTGTTGCAGTGCTATTTTTGCCATTCTTATGGAAATAGCAACTTCCTGTTGGTTCACTTGATTGGCTTGATTCTATACTTGCTTCTCTGACCACAATTCATTTGGCTTGTTCATGTCATAACTTATGCTGCCAACGAAAGCAGCTGATAAAATCTCCAAGGAGCAAGGCAAACCCAGGCTGTTAGGACCAAGAAGAAAACATTCAGAGAGAAGGAATACCGAATGAATACATTTTCATTTGATTCTGAAAAATGTACTTCAGAGCATACGTGAATGTAACTATGGTATCTGTCGGCAGCTCATTAAAGCCGATGCAATTTTTTTCAGGCCCATGCAGCTGTATTAGGGAATCTTCTAATATATTTGCCTAATCCTGATGCAGCTCCTTTAATGACTTAGAGACAGTTATGTGGTTCACAGAAGAATCCAAAGATTTACAAATCCCTTCACAAGGTGTAAAACGCAGATCTTTATAAAATACTAAATAGCCACCAATTATTAAATTAAAAGAAATCACCATCCTCACCTTCAAAAAAGGGGTTAAAACATGTGGCCTTGTGTGGGGAACCCGAAGGAGTCGGGAATTGTGGGGTTGGTTGATGCCATGAGAGCCCTCCTTTTCCCTTTGTCAATTAATTTTTAACAGGGTTTAATTATTCTTGCCTCCTTAAAAAAAATTAAAATTTTTAATTCTAACATTTTAATTTTTATATACTGTTTTTATATTTTATTGTATACTGGCCAGTGTCTTTGAGGGAGATAGGTGATTCAGAAATGTGAAAAATAAATAAATTACCCTGACTCATTGGGTCATCCTTTCAATGATATTCCTTACCTAAATAGAGAAACAGAATGATCACAAGAAAGCAAAAAAGCCATAGAGTGGGAGCTCTGTCTTCCCGCTGTCTTCCCTATTGGCAAGATCGCATCTTACTTGGGTAAGTCTCTCCCACTTGGGCACCCTCCCTCACTTGTATTTCAGTTGCCACTCACACACCCCTGCATATCCTCTCTGACCCTCACCACACCTGTTTTGCATGCTCTTATATATTTGCTCCTTCCCCTCACCAGCAGCAGCTGCTTAGTTCCTGCTGACCTTGGACTTGCAACTTCCTGTCAGCATCCCCATTGACATTGCTTGTAGGAAGCCATGAAGAGTTAGATTCCCTGCTGACTTCCTTATTGATTTGTGGGAAGCTTTCAGGGAGCATTGTAAATGATGGTCACATTTCTGTGACCGATCACAGCAATACAATGGCATTGAAGTGGCCACAATTTTGCCAAAGTTCAAACCCATGGGAGTGATGCGTTCTAGATTTTGGATGCATTTTGTAAATTAACTCATTTGAGGTACCTTGGTTCAAGCAGACACAAACACCTTGGCCGTATAAAGATCCTAAATGCAATAAAATGTACAAAAGGTCCATGAATTCTTGTATCAATCCACATTATCATGAAAGTCTGAAATCATATTATGCATGTCCTATCAGGCAAATTAGGATAACCTAATTAGGAGCCTCACCTGACATGACCCTCACATGATGTGATCTCCCCATCACAAGACTTACTGACCACATGAAGCACTTATAAGCAGAAGAACACTGACCCTTATATCCCCTAAACTCAGTGGTGGGATTCAGATGGTTCGCACCACTTTGGCAGAACTGGTAGCTAATTTTTTGTTGCCCAGGCCCAGAATGGACTTCCGGAAGCGGCATCCACACAGAGAACTGGTTGTCACATATTTGAATCCCACCACTGCCTAAACTTCACTGAAAATGTTACCTAGCCTGGTAACGAAACATTTTGAAACAACCCACAACCTTAGAGAACGAACCTCCATCCTCAAATTAGGTTAGATCTATTAATTATTATTAGGTATAATGATAGAATATATTATATTTAAGCTCAGTGGTAATGGGAAAATACAACTGCACTTTTTCAAAGTTTGTGGCTTTCTTGGAGGTATTTAAAAATTGGGAAAAATTAAATGTTGAACTAGCAAGGCCTTCAGCTGCTTTGGCTTTTCTTATGCTTATTTTCAAACAGATGTAAGAAATCTAGGAAAAACACATTTGCATTTTGATGCAACTTTTTTTGAAAAAACCAACCAATCAGAGGTTCCATTATAAGGTTGCCCAGATATCAAGTTACCTTTATGGTTGTGAATTAGAATCCCTATAGTTATTTCTGTTGCCTTTCCCATACAAAAGCACTAATATTCTGCCTCCATAGCATCAGCCTGATGAAAAATGTGTGCAGATAATGCTTTTAAAAATCCTGTTCACACTTGCAACTCTTCTTGTCCTAGTTCATGGCAAGAAAGCTTAACAGTTGTCAGAAATGAAGGAAAAAATACAGACCATGAGAATAAAGCATGCTAAGAATAACAATTCTCTAAGAATTAGAGAAATATCTGAAAGTATGTGGTGGGGCAGTGCATTAGGAGCTAGAATTTTTCAGGATAAGGGGGTATGAAAATGCAAGCAACCAACTGCCACTTAACACCGAGTGTGAAAAAAGTAAAGCAAGATTTTCATTGAGCCACAGAAAGCACGGAGGATTGCATACCAAGCTGAACCTCACAAGGCTATGCAATAATGTCAATAGATTCTTGGGAGGCAAGACACTCCTTGAAGTGGCTTTAGTTCTGTGTGCAATAAATATTCCTCACTAGTAGCCAAGCCTTGTTGAATGTCTAGAAAAGTTTCAGCCAAGCTTAAACCAGCCCAGAGGAGGATGAGAGAAAGAGCAGGTCAATTGACTCAGTTGTAAACTAAATTTCTTATCTGGCCACAAACCCATGAAGAATCTCAAGGCATACTCAGTTCCATGCCCTCTGTAACGAGGAACACATATTAGGCTGCTTAACTTATTTCAGATTATCATTTCACACTTCCTGAACTATTGTTATAAAGTAAGAATAAGCATTAAGGGAGACTCAAAGAGGGTTATTTTTTTTTACGCTTGATGTTTTATTTAACATTATGACTGAATCCCCTGGTTCAGATGTAAAAGAAATCTGCATGAATAACAAAGATATGGATGGTGCTCCTTGGGACAATTGTTTGGGACCTGCTTGGGACAAATATTCATACAGACTCACTGGTCTCAGGTATTTGTGTACAAACCCAAAACAAAACAAAACAAAACAAAAACCCTGGTCTCAGGTCTTCAGTAGAATAATATTGTGTTCATTGAGCACTACCATGGATGCAACATGTTAAACGTGGGATTTTCTGCATCTAAAACAAGGGTTTATACATTTCTAATACCCAAACTATCCAAGCCAAAATGAAAAGAAAGAGAGAAAGAGAAGGAGAGAGAGAGAGACAGAGAGAGAGAGAGAGAGGGAAGGAAGGAGGTGTGTTGAAACCACTCAATGTGCATTTTTAAGTGTCTGGAGGTTTTATGTAAACTCAATCCTATAAATTGAAAATCTCAGCCATTTTTGTATAAAATGATCATGATAAATGAACTTATTTTGCAACTGAAGCCAAACAGAAAATGCTTTAAGATGCATAAAGTGTATGCTGTCCCAATGAGCTACAGTTTGTGTCATAACACTGACCTAATTTTCAGGATTGGTATAAAGATAACAAAAGCCATGGAAACAGAACAAAGAATAATGAAAAAAGAAAAAAAACCATTAAAAGAAGACTGCACAGCCTCACTTAGTTAGCTATAGCTGACTCTGAAAACCAAATTCTAGTTATTAAATGTTAGATCAATGTTCTCCCTGTTAATTAGGGAGACAATGTCCTCAACTGTTTGCTCAAGTATGGGGAGAAAATGCTTTCTTAATCCATAAATTCAGTGAAGTATGCGCCTTTATTTTTATCTTGTTTGTCTGATCGTCCAAACAGATTCAGTGAATATAGAAACTATCCCGTAGTACATAGAAAACTTGTGAATATGAAGACCTGTGGAAATTTTCAGTTTTTAAAGCAATTATTAAGCTTCTTTGTGGCAATGTGTTCATACCAAGAACAGTTGGTATTTCATTCCTTTCAAGAAAGGAAAACAGCTCGAAGCAATGAAAAAGTTTTTTTATTGGATTCAGCTATACGAGCAGAGAATAAAAGGAAGATTGTAAGGAAAACAAGTTGCTGAGTTCGTAGCTTCCAGACACATGAATGTCCTGCAGCCTTACTAATAATTTATTTGACCACTTTATAAGTAAGTTTTCCTGTACTCGAAAAAACTAGCAAACTGTAGCCCTGTGGGCAATTTTCATAGGAAGATGAATCCTTATCTAGTTTGCAATTTTCAGAATCTCTCCAGCCGAGTATGTCTTCTCCAGAGACTTCAAATATGTTCCCATTTCCTGTCAGTTTTTTTCCAACCACTAAAATGTCCCTGAGCTGTTCTTTTTGCTTTTACTGATATTGCTTCTTCCGTGTATTTGTGTTTGTTTTAATTGCTTTATTTCCATTGAAATGAGGTTTATAACATTACCAAGAGCTTGAAATTCAGCTTGTCAGAATTGTTTTTCTCTCTCTTTCTCTTCTTTTCTTTATCAGGTTATTCTGCCCATGTGATCTACAGGATTGCTTATACATTGGGCAAATGGATTCAGTACAATTGCTGCCTGGGGGTGCCCAACAGATTGCGTTATTATAACCCACCTGATTTGTATTCTGACTCTCTTAAAATAAAGGAAATAGCAGTGTCAGAGTAGATTTCTTGTCCTGGTGGTTTTATATTTGCTTGAATGCAGAACTCAGCAATTGCAAAAACCCACAACACAAGAAGCACAGCAAACCTACCTTACCAACACTTTACATATAAAGAAAAGTTCTTACCAGTCTCCTTTAACTTTTTTAAATCCAAATTTGCTTCAAGGACCCAACAGACCGATAAAACTGTAGGAAAAGGATTGTGGGGATGTTTGTAAAATCCCGGTTGCCCAATTCAAATGCCACAGAGAGAACATGAATAAAATTCTGAATCATATGCTTGCTTTTTGCTCTCTTGGTGACAATCAAATTTTGGAGAAATTGCATTTTTTTAATGCATTTGATAGGCCACATGGGAGAGTTCAACATGGGGATATGAGTCAAAAAGATTATTCAGGACTGAATACAGATAGTTTACCATGCAGTGACAAAGTTCCATGAAATGTAACTATCTGCTAATGGCCTCTCAATAAATTAGTCATTCCAGATCATAATCACTCCTGGTAAAACCATAACGCTGATGGAACCAGAAAAAAACTTAGCGAAACAACACAATTCCTGATTTTATTCTATGCTTGTGATAAACACAATGTATATGTCTGTAGGTACATGTTTGTATTTGGGTGAAATTTAAATAGCTTTTACGCATTTTAGTAAAATACAGTTAATCTAGATCAGAGTTCTAGATAACTTTTCTTGAAGTCACTCTGATTGGTATTACAGAGCATTGATAAAACCACACAATCTCTGCTCTATTGCTTTCATGAAGACAGAGGCCGCAAAGGTTGAAAGGTCTCAGCAGAGATGCTAGTAATCAAACCAACCATTTCCTCTGTCTCTCTTCCTTGCAAAAAATGGCTACTTCAAGGAGAAATTGCAGTCATTGGACCCATGGGTGGATCTTTGGAGAATGCTCTTCAGCATATTCCAGTCAATTGTTCTTGTTTTTCACCTTGACAGTTCTCATTTTGAAAAAAAAACCTGGAATATGGAGCAAAAAAAACTATAACGTACCAAATAAGTAATCTTTGACTATTTTCCTATGGAGAGAAAGAGAGAGAGACTATCCAGGTTAATTAGTTTTCTTCTTTCTCGAAAACATCAATAGAGAGTATCATCTTGCTGTAATTCTGCACAGCTGACTTTAATAATATAGCCTCAGTTCAAGGAGCGGGAATAAAACCAGAGTTGTGAAAAATCTAAACAAAAATACATGCTAGATAAAATGATTTCATATGTTCAATCTTTTGAGGGCATAATCATTAAACAAAGTTGTTAGTCAGACTTGCAGCAAAGGATGTCTCCTGAATTATCCATATATCTATATATATATCTATAGATATATTATCCATCTATATCAGGCATGTCAAACTGCCGGCCCATGAGCAGAATGCGTCACGCCAAAACCGCACCCACTCCATTGCCGGCAATGGGGAAAAAGTTGCAATACGCCACACAACATCACGTGACATCGCGAGTTTGACATGCCTGATCTATATCTATATCTCTCTCTTTATGTGCATATATTTGTGAGTATAAACGTGGCCTCTATACTTTGCTTTTTTATAGTGTAGCTACTTGCAGGTTGCAATTTTTATAATACATATTGACTGTGGCCCTTATGGCGTGTATTTGTTACAGAAAAGTCAGCAAATTAGAAACCATATTCTATTTCTCATTTTAGATTGTTATCAGAAATAGATTAAAATTCACATTCAGAATAGTGTACTTTACAATAAAGTAAGATGTGTTGTTACTTCTCACCCCCCCTCCATAGCAACGAGGTCTCTAAAGGGCAACCAGTCAAATTACAGCCATGGCTGGACTTACTTCTGGAATCCTTAGGTCTCCTTGGTTCCCAGGCTGAGCAGACAAAGAAATCATTTTAATTCCATAAATTACTTGTAAGATGTAATTATATCTTACATAATGAGCTACTTTTTTCTTTTTGCAAACAATTTCTACGGCAGTCTTCTACTATTGTTTAAATGAAAAATCATGCAGGTTAATAGCTGATTCCCCACCTGGAACACTTTCTCAGTGCTCTCCTTTATTTTTCAGAATGTCTATAAAAGATTTGAAGCTCTGAGGCTTAAAAAATAGTAGCCTTGGAATTATTTTTCTTCAGCTAGTGCTAGTCTACCATTCATCCATTCCTTTAGGAAGTATAGTAGCTATTAAATCACTTAAATGGTTTAGGAAGTGGATATGTCCTTTAAAAGAATCTGGGAATGAAGCTTCTATAGATAACTGCTAGCCTCCAGAAACTAGGAATTAATTTTATTTGCTGTTATTATGTTATTTCTTACCACTGAGCAGCATAGTGCAAATGGCACAATATCTATATCATTAATCTAAGAAATGCTTGACTTCATGGATGCTAGGAAACAAATGGAGATGTCACTATATGAGGAGCCTATCCTTCTATGACAATTCTTAAATACAATTTTCTTGTGTCCTATAAATTGTTAGGAAGGAAGGAAGGAAGGAAGGAAGGAAGGAAGGGAGAAAGAATGGGAAAGGGAAAAGGAAAGAGAAGACAGAGAGAAAGAGAGCAGTCATTGAAAATATTAAATCAGTCAACCTGTAAAAAAAAGAAGAAAATATTAAAGAGCCAATGAAATTATTTTTTAAAAAAATATAAGAATATATAAGGGCATAACAAGAATGGGCCATGCTGAATTGAAATTAAATAAAAAAGGAAAGAGTAGAAAATACATTTATTTATCTGTTTTTAGAATAGCATATAGGTAGGGCTTGACATATGACCACAATTAGGATTGGAATTTCCACGGCTAATGATATGGACATAAAGTGAAATATCACTCTCAGTTGCCATCATTAACCAAGAATCATGGGTCATTAAGTGAAGGAAGTCCCAGGTAAAGGGTATGGGCCTGCTGCAGTAGGGTGAGAGAGGCCCCAAGAGGCCGGCACAGGCTGTGCATGAAATGGGGAGGATGCTGTAGTGCAGCACAAAGCTACAGCTGTTCCAGAAGACTCATCCACCCCAACGCAGCCCAGTAGCACAGTGCAAATCTGCTGTGCCCTGGGAATTCTCAGCCATCCCACTCAACCTAGCCCTACTTATGACTCTAGGGACACTGCAACTGTCGCCAGCAGGCATAACTCCCCTGTATCATTTTGGCTGCCCTCAAACAACCAGGAGTAAGTCCTACTCTTGTCTACCTGCCTGTTCATCTTTCCAGTTCCTCCTTTACATTAGCAGCAGTTGTCCAGGAGTTAAATCTAGTGACTAAAAATGTTCTTATATTTGCTATTGTGGTCCTTGGAGTAGTACTCATTCAGCACTCAGGATAATTTGAGATTTAGACCCTGCTATACAGAGAAAAGCCCTAAAGAGTTTATTATCTACATTTTAGCACAGAAAGAGGAGGGAATCTCTTCTGCCCTGGAACCATCTGGAATTTTTTGACAGCTGAATCTAAGATTTCCATTCGAAGAGAGAGAAAATTCCAAAGAAGAAGCCAGGCAAATGGCAATGAAAAGGACATGCCAAATTCTATCATAACAAGGAGACAGAGTGGTGGCACAAAGTTAGGTGAGACTCAGAGTAGTCTTAAGTAATTTCCACCACACAAATCATTAAACGTCTTCTCCTTCCCCTCCTTTTATCAGGAATGCTTTAAATTCAACCAAATTTCAGTCAGCTGTATGTTGGTTCAGCCCTCCATTGGCAATTTATGATTAGCCAAATCATGATTTATTATGAAATTGCTTTAGCTGGACTGTTTTATAAAGCCTGCCTAGCTCTTTCTAATTGTGACTACAATCACCATTTTATGTTTTTTTTATTTGTAGCCTCAGCCTTTAATAAATAAGATTATACAGCAGGAAATAAGAGTATGAAACAACAAACAGTAAAACATTAATAAACAGTAGCTAAATTTAAGAGTAGGAATAAATAAACAGATCCATTCTAATGCCCGCTAGTTAATCACAAATGTCTAGTATATAAACCTACTAGCTAGAGTAGTTCCCAGTAAATGGATATTTTAAGCCAGTTGAAATCCCTGAATATGAGAAGGTGTTTTTTTTTTTTTATGCAGAAATGGAGACAAGGAATGTATGGTAATCTTTGGTAGTTCATGAGCTAAACTACTCTGAACATAATTCATGTACATTTTCTAGTCTTGCATTCTAGCATTCTTTTTAATGTGTCCCCTTTTTTCAAACCAAACTAAAAGCCAAAATCTTAACTTGGACTGGGCTCTCTTTTACATCTAAACAATTGTTTATGAGCATCATTTAAAAATATTTAGGCTGAACCAACAGTCTTTTCCTTAAAAAACTGGGAGAAAAGTATTTTCCATTACAAGGATCTTGTCATATATCAAGCTTTTAGCTGCATTTTAAACTTGAATGCACATCTGCTTCAGGTTAGGAACATTATCTCCCTACTTTGTAAAGCAATTTTGCAAGAACAATCACTTTCTTTAGAATTTTCTTCCTCAGGAGGAACTTCCTGATATTTAGCTTCCATTCTAACCTTGGTTTTAACTAATTAGTAGATTACATGATATATTACATTTAGTTTTTACTTAGCAAAGCAAACGACAGTCTGATTCTTTAACCCACCTAAACAGTACATAGGGTTAGAAGTATGTAATCAGATTTGATCCCATTGTATAGACAAGCTGCTGCATCTGGAATTTACTTATTTAGCTTTGTCAAATTTATATGGCCACCCTTCTCATAAAACAAGTGACTCTGGGCATGGCATAGAATTTATTCAGAACACCAGTACTCAGGACAAATACTACCATTTCTATTGTGCTTAAAGTTATATTCAGTTGTTTTTATAGTCTATCATCAGCAATTACAAAAAGACAATAGAAACCCATCACTAGGGTTTTTTTTGTTTGTGAAGCATCTATACATGCTAGAAATACTTCATCACAATACCTGTAAGATATTATTGCTATTTATAATTACTAATGTTTAATAATTAGTTAAGGAAATTTCAAATCAAATCTGGATATTCCTCTGATTTCAGGAGTAAGTAACACTTAGGAAAAATGCCAATACATTTAAAATGGGTTATTTAGAATAAAAGGGCTGATTGCAGGTTTGATAGTAGAAAGTGCCAGGAAGAAAGCTATGTTTGGTAAGTATCAGATGAAATATCTGAGCTACCTTTTTAGTTCTGCAAAAATCTAGACCAGGGGTAGTCAACCTTGGCTCTTTTATGACTCGTGGACTTCAACTCCCAGAATTCCTGAGCCAGCACAGCTGGCTCAGGAATTCTGGGAGTTGAAGTCCACGAGGCATAAAAGAGCCAAGGTTGACTACCCCTGATCTAGACAATCAGTAGATGGCAGCAAACAGATACAAATCACTTTCTTGACTGCCATCTAACAATCCTCTGAATTTTTGCAGCCTAGTTCTGTAAGCTCTTTTACATTCCCAGTATATATATTTTTCCCTTTCCTTTTTCAGTTCCGGCTTCAGCTGTTGTTCTAAATACTCCAAAAACTCCAAATAAAGCTTCCTTCTGCCCTCTTTTAAACACCCATGTGTACAGACACATATTTTACTTTATTGAGCTTCGTAAAGATATTATCATTCAAAGCCATCTGCATCAGTGATCTTTGATTTCCAAAATGGCAGCTGTGATTAGTTGATCAAGGGCCCTGCCTCTTTTTATATGCAGAATCCTGTTCATCATCAGGTCAGACCCACATTTTGAAACTAATGGCCATCACTGTGACAATCCCTCCTTCAGTTGATAAAACATGATAACTATGTAAATTAAAATACTACTATAGGAAGCACTATCTGTATGAAAAGGAAAATCTAAATAATTCTAACTAAAAAAAAGGGTGGGATGGAGAGATGAGGAGAATAAAGAGAAAAATGTAAAAATTAAAAAAATTAAAAATTAAAAACTCAAAAGAAATATCAGGCTAAGAAATTTCACTAGTATTCTTCAATATAACAGTCTTAAATTACATGAGTAGAATTCAGTATAATATACTTTTTAAATATTGAGATAAACCCAGACCATTCCAAATCATAGTAGCTTGTCTCCACAAAATAGTAAGATGTAAATCATGGTTTACAAATCAGAATAGTTGGATTCATTGATCGCACTAAGCTAAAACCAAAATATTATAAATGAATGAGATGTACTGTATAAACTTAACCAGTTTGTGTGACACATCAGGGTCTGATGTGTCATACACCAGACCCCTTCCCATAATGAAGTGCTAGTCTAAGTGATAGAAAAAATATTTCAACCCAGTCCTGTGGTACAGAGTAAAGGTGTCAACGCTGTTAACATCGGATGTTCTTGCTTTGACAACATATGGAGATGCAGCCATTCTCCTTCTTATGTTTTACTCTTAGAATTAGAGTTAGAATTAGATGATACAGGGGGGGAGGGGAGGAAAGCATGGGAGTTTAGTTAGACATAACAATATTGTAACTAGGGTGAGAACCAAGGTTTTTTGAAATAAGAGATGATACGAAATGGTGGATTGAAGAACTGGAGGGAAAGCCGGCATTTCAAACTAATTGGAGAATGTGATTTATGATGGTTAATTAGAGGAGGGAATTGTGCTTTGATATTATGTGCTCAGGGGAAGGGAATTCAGATTTTGGCTTTGCTTATGTACGTGCCGATGCTATGCTACTCAAATGAAGATTCTTTAAGGTAAATAATGCCTCAAAGTTCTTTGAAGAGTTTCATCTGTCGGAACCATGACAAAAGGCTTGTTTCTAACAAAATCCGTGACAACATGAATTCTAGTGACAAGTAGAATTTATCTACATACTATTCAGGGACATCCATGTGGTCTAGGCAATCAAAGGAGGGATCAAAATGATGGAAGCCAATACTGAGTTGAAGACTCAGCCTCGTTTAAAGTGTGTCCTTTGTATTGCATGCATGTGCTAATGTGTCTACTATTTTCATTTCATTGATGTCTCTGCCATATTCTCCTTTTCATATTCATTGTTTTATAGAATAAACAAGTAAAACTTCTGTGAAGAATTTGGGAGATTGCACTTAGTTTTTATTTTTTAATTCAAAAGCATGTTAAGAAATGTCTTAACATTGGCCTTCTTACAGCACACTGGGCTCTTCACACAGAGTTGTTTCTCTATTTTACACTTCCAAGAATATTTACATGGCAAGGAATTCTCATTTCAATTTGCTTTGAATAAAGCTATAATGCATTTTTCTCCTCAATTTCACACTTTCCAAAGCACCGCTCAAGCTGGGAGACCTATTTTGATTTGCCTCTTAATTTCAGTATGGATGAAAAAACATACGTATGTACAATCTGAATAAATAGGATACACATTTTTCTTATTCAATGTTTTTTGTCCATGGATTTTATTAACATTTTTTTAAATGAAGTTAATTTCTGTCTCTTAATGCTCATATACAAACACACACATATAAATATGCCAATATTTCTTCCTGTACTTAAAGCAGTTGGATATCCATATAAAAGATATTAAACAAAGGAGGTTTAGGGCAGTTTTAATCTTTTTTTTCTTCTTACATTTTAATATTTTGTATCAGATGGAATATATTTAAAAGAATAGGCCACCTAGAAAACATTTGCTAGCTTTATAAATTTTTTAAAAACCCACACTATTAAAACAAATCAACACTCAGCTCCAAGCACAGATGATATCTTATTTTTAAAAGATGATATCTTATTTATATCAAACAGATAGACAGCCTCTATTTGCATAAATCAGTCCTGTCAGATGGTGTGCTTTTAGTTCAAGGAGACAAAATTAATTGCAAATGCCATGTAGATAATTTGTGCTATAGGGCCAGACACTTAGGATTAGGATTTTGGTTAAAAGGACAAATCTTAAATTAATGCATTTTCTTCCCATTAGGCTTAAGTATAGAGCTGTTTCTCAGTGGGGTATTAATTGCTTCTCTTTGGCAAAACTCTTTCTAATAAGGATACACTGGAAGGGGCATACCATCAGCACAGTATGGAAAGAATTAGATATTCAGCACCTGGTTAGTACCAAAGCAGACTCCATGGTGGGGTACTTTGTGCACCACTTTGAAATCTGAAGAGGGGGGGGAAAATATTATAATAATCCATCCCACACTATGAAAGACCCCAAACACTCCCTGCATTTATTTCAATAGCCAAGGGATCTGGAAATGATTATTACTTTCATAGTGCCATAAAGTATCAAATATGGGCTTGCATATTTATTTTAAGTTTCAGACTCATTCACTAAGTTGAAACAGGACCTTGATGTGATTAAGTAGAAATATTGACAATGTCCCTTACTGCTAAACATGAACAAGGCAGTTTAACCGTTCAGGTAAACATTAAAGAGAAAAAGAAAGTGAAATACAGCACCAAAACAGATCAGTTCAGTGTATGAATGACAGCTGAACTGACATGTACTCTTTTCTCCTTCCTTGCACTCAGCGAGGCCTAGGAGGAACCAAAAATGTGTGTTCTTATAAACTTGGTTACCATAATTTAGCCTCAGGGAGACTTTTCCAATGGGAAAAAAAAACTTGCCTGGGAAGTCTGATGAAATGGACGAGAACAATAAACAGAACAGATATCACATATCTTAAAATTGAAATGTCATGGAAGGGATTGTGCCATCTATAAAGATAGCATAAAAAAAGAATTTTTATGTAGAAAGCTTTCTTATCCTGTTCAAACATGAGATGATGGTGTGTCCAGATAAGGATCAATGGCAGATGTTTCTAGTTAATATACTGCAGCAGTGGGACAGGTCTACACCGAATACCCTTCATCAACCTGAGCCTTTTCAGCATGAATATACAGGTAATGAATATACAAGTGAGTGACCAAATGTGTCACACTTTGGGTCAGTATTCTTTAAGACCTTATCCCCATATCGAGGACCTGGCTTTTGGCAGCAGGTATCAAATCTATATCTAGGCCAGTGCTCTAGACTTAATAGCAATAGCAATAGCACTTAGACTTATACACTGCTTCACAATGCTTTACAGCCTTTTCTAAGTAGGTTACGGAGTCAGCATATTGCCCCCAACAATCTGGGTCCTACTTTTACTGACCTCAGAAGGATGGAAGGCTGACTCAACCTTTTGCTGCTCAGAATCGAACTCCTGGAGTGAGCAGTGAGTTAGCCTCAGTACTGCATTGTAAACACTGCATTCTAACCATTGTGCCACCACAGTTGTAATGAGTTTCTCAAGCCTTGGAACTGTTGATTCCTGTCTTAGCAACTTTTCTTGTAACAGTATGAAGCTCACTAAGTTTTTGTGGTAAGCATTGCAGAAGGTTTGAAGAGACCTGAATGACCAATTCTTTCCTCACTGAAACTCCTCCTGGGAGCCTTACAGCTACTGCTTTATCTGGGTTGATATTTTGTTCATTAAAATGCTTTCAAATTAAAATTATCCCCAAATAAGAGCAGAAAACAGCACATATAAAGAATATTGCATGGGTACCAGAAAACTAATTATGTCATGGCCTGACCATTCAACTGGTACTCACCAGATATTTTGGATGGCAAATCCAAGAATTTTCAGTTGTCATGGGGGAAAAGACTAGGATCCCTATAAGCTGAACTGTGAGGAATAAAAAGAAGGCAAAAAGTTTTAGGATTCATATTCAGACAGGAATAGAAATGCCAAAATGGATCTAAAACACTCCTACATGCAAGAGAAACAGCTGCTCAGAAAGGTCTGGCTTCTGGACAACATTTATTGAATTTTAGGCCCTTTGAGGTAATTATCTGTGTTTAGATTTATTTCA
>NW_015387686.1:0-19113 GCF_001527695.2 Protobothrops mucrosquamatus
AATTCTGGGATTATAATATTGTTTGGAGGGACTCTGATTGGATGGAAGTCCAGAAAACAAACAACTGTTGCTATTTCAACAGCGGAAGCAGAGTTTATTGCTTTATCTGAATTGTGTTCTGAAGTAACATGGTATGTACAGTTGTTGCAAGATTTAAATATTAATGTAAAAGAATCTGTAAAGGTATTTGAAGACAATGTTGTCTGTATAAAAATGGCAACTGGTGACAGGGTGAAGAACAGAAGTAAATATGTAGACATTAAGTATTGTAATGTCAGGGAAGCTGTAAAAGAAAAATTGATTAGTTTACATCATTGTTCTTCTGAGGATAATTTGGCAGACATGATGACTAAACCATTGGGTGGTGTTCACTATGGAAAATGTATTAAGTCAATAGGTCTGATGTCTCTTCCTATCATGAAGGGAGGAGTGTTGGAATATTCATGAGCAGGAAGAGTCATGTGGTAACTCAGTCAGCCAATGTGAAGAAAGTGCTACTGAGTCTGTGCAAAAGGGTATTGAGTTAGAAGCTGAATTTTTATCCAGTCTTGGATCTGTCTCTGTATCTCTCTATAAGAAGTCTTCATTGTGCTATGTTGCTGTAAAGAAGAATGTATGGTATTGTAAATATTTTGATATGAATATAAAGAAGTTATTTGAATCAGCTAAATGCAATCTACTGTGAGAGCTTTTGATTTATTTTTTCACCAACAGAGAAATTAAAATTCTCTAACAGTAAATGTATCCAACACACCTTCTTCCTCCTATTTTCCCCACGATAATAATCCTGTGAGGAGGGTTGGGCTGAGAGGAAGAGAGAGACTGGTGCAGCTGGCTTTCAGAGCTAAGGCAGGACAATACATTTATCAATGAGTTTGTGTTGTTTACTCCTTCATATCCTTGAAAGAAGGCTATCTGACCAACCCCTATTACTTTTATAACTACATTTATAAATGTAGTTAAATTCCCCCAATTGCTACTCATCCAGGAGGACCTAAATTGCATGTAGGATCTGTCTGGACAGTACAACACTATCCAGAGAGAGAAACAGAGTTACATACTGAAGATACCTCATTCCATACCAAAGGATGATGTTACCCAGCAGTTTCATGTAGATGTTAAACAGACCACTGAGTGCTGCAACATCCCACTTACCATGCAGTACCAAATCTTTCCCTATCAATACTAACTGGAACCAGCACTTGAGAAAAATTAACACAACACAACACAGTGTTACTCAGCCCAACTTTCAAAGCCAGTCCAGAAAAATACCATGATTAATTGATACTGAAAGCCCCTTAAAGATCATGAAGAGCAAAGATGGATGCAACAGCCCCATCCCACCCGTTGCTAGAGATCGTGTTAGATCTTTATAACTCTGCAGTTAATTTACAATGGCCTATTAATTCAATTAATTATCTTCAACTCTTCATGTTTCATTAAACCCTTACTTCTTCCAATGGGCACCCTTTCAGGGTTTTTTCCCCCAGTGAAGCATATTCTCCTTGATTTTGCATAGATTTTCCACTGCAAATCTTTACTTCTCTTTTTCTGGGGAAAAAGTATCAATATATACTATTTTGTTTCAATGAAGCTAAACCATCAGTTCTTCCATGCTACAAAGTTCTCCTGGGCCCTCAAAGTAATGTAGAAACAAAAGAACAACTTATTCCCTGTTGCTTTCATTATTGTAACATCCAAACAGTGATAGTACCATAAAGGGGGAGAGGTCTGCTTTAGTGTGAATGGAAGTAATGTGGGAAGGGGATGGAAAGATTTCCATAACTACAAATATTTGGGAAAGCAAGTGAAAATCATAGGAGGAATCCGTCCTTAAGGAGATAAAGGCAAGCAGTAATAGACTGTTCCATAAATGATCCAGCCTGTGAGATTTGCCTTCCTTGCATGGTTAGGAAGGCCAGAAGCAGAAGAATAATCTAGCAGATCCAATGGTGGCCACAGTCTGGACTTTGCTTTAGCCCAGTCCAGTACCAGCCTGTTGCAATCTGGAGTTTCTAAAGTTGGCTTAAGAGACAGGCAGCTTAGACTACAGTGTGGAATCAACCTAAAGTTGCTTTATGTGTCTCAAGTTAACAGAATAACAGAATTGGAAGGGGCCTTGGAAGTCTTCTAATACACCCCCTGCTCAAGCAGGAGACCCTGTACCATTTTAGACAAATATCTGTCCAGTCTCTTCCTAAAAGCCTCCAATGCTGGAGCACCCACAACTTCTGAAAGTGAACTATTCCAGTGGTTGATCGTTCTATGTTGCTTCTGTCTTTGTTCAGTGTCTATCTATTGCTTCTTGTCTTGTCTTTTGGTGCTTTGGAAAATAGGTTGATCCCCTTTTCTTTGTGGCAGCCCTTCAAATATTGGAAGACTACTACCATGTCACTCCTAGTTCTTTTTTTGACTAAACTGGACATACCAAATTCCTACAACTGCCCTTCCTAAATTTTAGCCTTCACCCCCCCAATCATTTTCATTGCATTTCTCTGCACTCTTTTTCATATTGTGATGACCAGAATTGGATGCAGTATTCCAAGTATGGTCTTACGAAGACATTATAAAGAGTAGTATCACTTGGGATATTGATTCTTTCCCTCTGTTAGTGCAGCCTAGGATTGCATTGGCTTTTTTGGCAGCTGGCTCATATTTAAGTGATTGTCCACTAGAATTCCAAGAACCCTCATGCAGTTACTGTGGCTGAGTGAAGTTTTGTACCTGTAACTTTTTGTAGCTGTATCTCTGTAACAAAAGTCCCAGGGTAACTTTTCTTAGGTAATGACAAAATTCTCTTCCTATCCTTCTATAGTTCTAAATTGTTCAGGCGTTTATGTTGCCAATATTCATATCAGAAGAATATACATTTATCAGTTTGTTGACTCATACAAATAATGCCACTTCTTTTAGATTAACTTTACCTGTAGTTTCTGCTTAGAATCTCTGTGAGCAGATTCCATGCAGTATGATAATGAGTTAGCAGTCAGGTGAAATGAGCAACTGTCCCAGGTGTGGACACATATGGTTGAGAATAACCACACGTTCAACTTCGCAGAGGCTGAGGTCATCGCCCAGGATTCGACAAAGGGCGGCCGCTTGCTGAAGGAAGCCTGGCTGTCTGACCAGCATTCCATCAACTGACATGTCAACTTGCTACCGGCATACCAGGCACTAAGACAATATGAGCAGTCATGCAAGGGGCTCGAATAGGCAAACCGCCGACCACCCCTCTCCCGTGCAACTATCCAGAACAGGAAGGTGAAGGACCTGGATTACACATGAACAGACATACTGGCACAGGTTGCGGAGGAATGGACCAGACCGATTGCAGAGCTGGGGAGGAGACAGTGGATTGGTGCGGTCGACGCAGCGGGCGCAGCTGGGGGATTGTCAACCAGGACAGCTGCATGATGTGCTGACAGCACATTGAGCCATGACAGTGGGGGGAGTGACCAGGCAGCAATATTAGATAGCTGGTTGTTTCGTGACAAGTATTTATTTATTTATTTATTATTTAAATTTATATACCGCCCTATCTCCCTTACGGGACTCAGGGCGGTGAACAGGCAATAATAAAAATAACAATAAATATTGAATAAAAAGCCTGCTCTAAAATACCCCATATAAAACCCCTAGCAAAGCCCAATCAAAACTATGCCAGGCCAGCCGCATGGAATAGATGGGTTTTCAAGGCTCGGCGGAAGAGGCGCAGGTCCGTAGTTGTACATAGGTCGGGGGGTAGGTCATTCCAGAGGGCAGGAGCTGCCACAGAGAAGGCTCTCCCCCTGGGGGTCGCCAGCCGGCATTGACTGGCTGATGGCACCCTAAGGAGGCCCTCTCTCTGGGAGCGGACTGGTCGAAGGGAGATATTTGGTAGGAGGCGGTCTTGCAAATACCTAGGTCCATTGCCATGGAGCGCTTTAAAAGTTGTTACTAACACCTTGAAGCGCACCCGGAAGGCCACCTGCAGCCAGTGCAGCTCGCGCAGGAGAGGTGTTACATGGGAGTATCTAGAGGCCCCAAAATCCCCCGCGCAGCCGCATTCTGAACTAGCTGGAGCCTCCAGGTGCACCTCAAGGGGAGCCCCATGTAGAGAGCGTTGCAATAGTCCAGGCGGGAAACGAGGGCTTGAGTGACCGTGCGTAGGGTGTCCCGATTCAGAAAGGGGCACAACTGGCGTATCAGGCGAGCCTGATGAAAAGCCTCCCTGGCCACGGCCATCACATGATCATCTAAACACAGCCAAGCATCCAGGAGGATGCCCAGGTTGTGGGCCCTCTCCGCGGGAGCTAATGACTCGCCCCCGATAGCCAGAGATGGAGCCAACTGGCTATGTTGTGACACTGGAAACCACAGCCACTCGGTCTTGGACGGGTTGAGTCGAAGCCTGTTCCTCCCCATCCAGACTCGCACGGCCTCCAGGCACTGGGACATCACTTCCGCGGCATTGTTGGGGTGGTCCGTATGTCCAGCTGGCAGGGCAGGTGAGGGGAGGCAGGGCTGTGAGGTTGAGGCAGATGTCGGCCAACGTAACTGAATTAGGAGTGATACAGCCAATCATAGGCGGGAGGTATGTGCCGGCCACAATCCGGAATTACGCATCGAGAAGAGGTTAACGAGGCAATTATCCCCAATTCACAAACTGCCAATCAACTTGCACCTCGCAGGGTCCCCAATCCTGATGACCCTGGAGCGAAGAAAATAAAACGAGAACTCCTCACCGACCAATGGTTCAAAGATAATCAGGCCTCCCTAACGTGCAGGGATATGTTTGGCTTACATGGGGGGGAAACCGGCACAGGATGTGGAGGAATGGATCTGACCGACTGCAGGGCTAGGGAGGAGACAGCGGATTGGTGTGGTCGGCGCAGGGATTTTCTCTTGTCCTGGAATGCTATTATTGTCTGGCAATCTTATATGTGCTCTCTGAGGTATAGGAAATGACAATTTTAAGATAGGAGAGGAGAGAAGGGGAAAGCCCCTTTTTTCTAAACAACCCCTTCCCAGGCTCAGGACAAGCCCAATTCTCTTGGTTTAAGTTTATAGAACTGAGTATCAAATGGAAGAAATTAGATGAGGGAGTCAACTGGCAGCAAGACGTATAAAAAGAAAGATAACCAGTTACTCATGAGTCTGAAATTTTGTTCCCAAGTTTATGTCGCATGTCAGTGACTGGTTGAATTGAATTCTTGAGTAATAACTTTGTTGCCAGACACTTGCATTATGGATTTCTTTATGTATTCCATATGTGTATTATGAGTATATGATTTCTATTACTACTTACATCTAATGCATTGCTTTCATCTGATTCTTAAGAAATAGCTTTTCTCACAAAAGAATGAGAAAACCATGAGAAACTTTTCTTAAGCCCTAATTTGGGAATATTAAGCTCCTTGATCTCTAGTCATCTCTCATTTTGTGACATAAAATGAAGTTACTATTGGCAAATCCACTTTTCTTCCAAAGTCCCAAGGTGACATACAGTTATGTATGGAGAAAAACAGAATTGCTACTAAATGGCCTCCAGCATTACAACTAAACTACCATGTCAATTTTTTTTGGGTGTAAGTTGAAAACTAAATCTATATATATGTGGATGGGATCAGAGATTCAGATTCAAAAAAGGCTAGTCAGTACAGTAGAGAAAGTTTCACTCTGTATTTATGGCAAGAGAAGAACAGCTCATTATGAATCTTTGTTATTTTCCCTAGAGGCTTATTGGTTGATATTATATCTCTTTAATAGAAATAAAGGTTCATTTAATATACAGTTATTAACACATTCTGTTGGCACTCATTTAGCTAGGAAGTATAAAGACTTGCATATTTTTATAAAAAAATATCTGATTTCACAAAGAAATGTCATTCTCATATAGACTGTCTCATTATCACATCAAATACAGTACACAAGTCAATTAGAATATAATAATTCTGTGTAGCCTCATACATGAGACTACTTCCTATATTATGAGCAAATTAAGTTGTCAGTATACCAAGTTCTGTTTTTATTAATAACAAAATTAAAAGAAAACCCACCCAACCAGAGAACAGGGTACATTTTTTTCTGTCTCTCTTCTCTTTCTCATTTTTCCTTTCAATTTTTTTTTGCAGGATATATATAAATGATAAAATATATTCCAGAAATAATTCCAACATTCCTGGGCAACTCAAATATTTCCTGTTGAAAACCATAAAAAATGTGCATTTAGTAGAGGGGTGCATTGCCATCAGCAAGGACTTAGGCTAGTGGAAAATGATTGCATGAATTACAAAATGCCACATAGTACTGAATTATAACTTAAAATAAATGCTTTGGTGAAAGAAAAAAGATGTCAAGTTGGTGGCAGCACACTGAGATGATATTTAAAACTGACATATAAATGTACCAAGGAACATCTGTTTGAAGTTGTATCACACATGAAAGCAGTATACAGAATGTAAGTTAAAGTTTGCAAATATAGAAGTGCAAAATTAAAGAAAACCCACCAAAATAGAAAACACGCACATATAATATATGTATTTATAGAAGCCTTTAAGTACCCCACAGGGGTTGGCCAGGCTAATAATTGCCACCATCAAACAGGAAAGAAAGCAATAATCATGAGAAGAAGAAATGAACTAAGAAACCCCAACTAAGGCTCCGACACTTTTTTTGCACATGTTCCATCTTTATAGACTTCTTGTACTTATTAGCTGCATTGGATTTGTGGCAAGATTTGCCATCCAGAAAAGATGTTCCTCCAAAGGATGTTTCCCTCTGCTGCCATCTGAGTAAAGTTGGCATCTGAAAACCTAGAGAGGCTATGTGTTGAGATATAGTAGGAGGGAAGTTGAGTTTATTATCTTTCTGCTTAGAGTTATTTCTTTCCGGGATAAGAACCATGTCCAGTTTGATAATATCAAAAAATGAATAAATAAAAAAATATATAAATAACAGCTGAAGAATCAAGGTAATTCAGCACTTTCATTTGTTTGAGTCAAGAAAAATAAAAATAAAGAAAAATGTACATTGCCACATTGAACAATATTTTATTACTGTGTGCCAATTCCTCTTAAAAAAGAAAAAGAAAAAGAGAGAAAAAAGGAAAAGGAAAAGGAAAAAAAAATAGATTCAAAAGAAGTGAACTTGGTATTTGTCTCTTTTTTCTTTTTCTTTTTTAAAAAAGTGTAATATTTAATTATTGATTTTGTATGTGTTTTCTGAAGAAGTTGCTCCTCTGTGTAGTGAGTTAGCGTACATTGGGTGCAGGGTGGTGGTTGGAAGTTAGGATCAATTTTGCTGTCCTCTCCGTAGATTTTACAGGCGATTTGCTCTTTGCTTTAAGAAGAGAAAGTGATATTGGAAAAAGTCAGCACTTTTTAGATCAAAGCAAAGCACCCTTCACAAAGCCACAAACAAGAAGTAGGACAGAAAGTCCATGGCTTGTAGCTATCCTTGCACCTGCGGAAGAAGTTATAAGATATTCGCTCATCTTGTAGATTTCCAATGCTCCTTTATAAGGCTGTTTAAACATATACATTCATATATTTAATTAGCTCGCCAGCTTGGCTTTTGCGCCCATGACTTTCTTGGCATGCACTGCAAATAACAACACATACAAAGGATTTCAGTCCCATAGAGGTGCTTTGCTTTGTATTTTTTTGCTTTGTACGTTTTCCCCTAACAATATAATCTAGTCATATGGAAAAAGAGCACTATGAACACATTCTCAAATTGTTTTTTTATCCCCAAATCCCAATAATAACTTTGCAAAGTGAACTTTATGCCTCAAAGCAAGCTATGACCAGAGGATAATTCAAACCCTCATGTGTCAATATATATGGGTAGCAAGCTGTCTTTAGTTTGGTGGGAGACCAGTTCTGCAATCCAAAATTAAAATGTCTATTTTTAAAAAAGAATAGTGTATTGAGTTTTTTTAAAGAATATCTCTATTCATAGATATTCATAAGCCTATTGCAGGTTAGATGACACCTTATATTTTTATGGAGGGGGTATTTGTTAAGCTTTGAAATCCTGGAGAAAACTATCCATGCCTTGACTTAAATTTTAAAACAATTCAGCATAATAAGATCAGGTAAAGATATTTAGATAATCAGGCAAAGTTGCCTAACCTAGCTATAAGTCAGAAGTGGAGAAATTCTTTATGGAGCATAGGGATTCAGTGATATTTTGAGCTCATGGCCAGCCTTAGACTACAAAATTAAGCCTGTGTAATGTTTATGTATGTGCATATGAAGTTATGGCAGACTGGTGAGATGTCATCAGCCACAGACTAAACAACATGTCATCAGACAAAATAAAAATAATAAGAATACATTCCTAACTCAAAGAGGATCAGGATCTTTCTATTTCTGAGACCTGGTTGTTGAAAAACTATTCCCAAGCTCTTAGGATTGATCTGTATTATTCAGTCATGCACGTTTGCAGAAGATTTTTGTGCTTTGAATAGAATGTATTCTGAAAAATAAATTATATAGAATAATATACTGAAATGTATAAAGTGATATATTTGCTTTGCTAAGGAATGGTGCATTTGTGCTATGATCTACGTTCTATATATCTTCACAGAAATTAATTACACGAACAATAAAGATGGAGACAAAATATAATAACATGTCCCTTTGTCAGAACACATATCTATTTGATTTCATACTTCCCTTGCTCTTCTCTCATATTTCATACTTCCCTTGCTCTCTTCCTCTCTCTGTACTTCTTCTCCCTAAACTGTCAGCTAGCAAAGGGGGAGGAAGAAAAATATATAACTTCTGGAACCTGGTTTATCTCTCCGTTCTCAAGAGAAGGCGCGAAGAGTCATCTAAACATTGCTGCCATGACCAGAGCCGGCCCGATGTTATCTCCCCTTTCCCACAACTTAAAACCTGGGGATTGGCCAGTTTGAACCATCCAGATGAACTATGGGGTGGGGTTTGCTTGGGGACACTTTAACCTATCAATCTGTACGGGAGCCCCATAGATCCTGTCTAGTATGCCTGTTATCAACTTCTCCTAATAAAAGTTCCTTTTGGAAGAGTTTGCTTCCATGAGTTCTGCTTTCTTGGGATGAGGTATTGAAGTGGGTCCTGACATAAGACAGGATTTGCAATAGTAGTCAACCTGGAAGAACGGACCTTGCCAGGGGACTCTGCAAAGTCTACCATGTCGGACACCGGTGCAGAGAAGGAAGAAGCCACCACAAAGGGGGAGCTCTCCCTCTAGTCAGAACCCTGCCAGCTGTCCAGCTCTGAGACATCCTACACCTTGGAGGAAGAGGTGGTGGAGGCACACAGCCATAAGCCTTGCTGGTCCATGGGCATAGGCAAGAAGGACAAGTGGGAGAAAAAATTGAGAAAGGTGATGCTGAGGCGAGGCAGACACCAATTGGGATGGAAGCAAGAGATGGAGAGATCACTGCTCCTCAGCAAAGATGAGGACGATCGCGGGGAATAGTCGAACTGCATCCTGGAGAAGGCGATCGACCTGATGAAATCAACCCTCGTTTCCCTCAAAGATGAAAAGCCCAAACCCCACAGTGGCACCATTACATTGGACTGCAGCAAAGGAGACACCGAGGGGGGAGTCCGAAGCCGAAGCCCCAGGAACGTCAGACGGAGCAGCCAAGACTGCAGCCATCACGGCAGCCCCCACTCCATGCTGTGTGATAGCTGCTGATTGGGATGGACAACACCACAGACGATGACATAGGCATCGATCCATCCAGAAGTTCCCGCCACTGGACGTGAAGTTTCGGGGGGAGCCGCGGTGCCTGGATTTCTTCCTAACCCACGTCCTCAACTACATGGAAGAATACAGCCGAAACATCCGACCGACAAGGCTCAGATCTGCATCGTACAGGCGGCCCTGGACGGCGTGGCAGCTGACTGGTTGGTGGACCTACACGACTCCAATGCCCCCGAGCTCCAGAACTTCAACCAATTCATGTTCTCCCTTAGACAACAGTTCAAGGACCTGTTGGCAGACTGGAAGGCCTGTGAGAAGATTAAGACAGTGAAGCAAGGCAGGCCGAGTACACCCAGGAGTTCCAACTCATTGGTAGACCTCTGTCTGCCTTCCCTGGGGAGACCCACACTGATTGCACGACTGGTACATCCTGGCAGAGGAAGCCGAGATTGACCTGCTCAACAGACATTGCAGAGGGAACCGATCACCCCCTGAGCCATCACATGAGCCCGCAAAGCCTCAGTCCATGGCCAAGAAGACCACCGGCTGCTTCAAGTGTGGGAAAGAGGGACATCACGCCGCAGAATGCTGCTCGAGGAACCCCCAGCAGAAGGCCGACCGTATGCCAGCCGGGAAGTCAGGAAGATCACCCGCCAAGCCGTGAGAAATGGCCATGAGGGGCACCGAGGCCATTGAGTCCCCCCCGCCCAATGGGGGAAAGGAACCCTGGCCTACACCGCAGGGGCATCCGACTCATCAGATGACAACTCCAAAGACAAACCCCTGGTAAGTGGATCCATCGCGGCCCTCACCTGGACAGTGACTATCCTAGCCCCTTCATGCCCAAAGCTGTAAAAGTTAAAGCTTTACTAGACTCTGGCTGCAGGCATTGCCTTATTAGTCCAACGCTGGTGGGAACCCTGGGTATTCCGGTGAGGAGGCTGAAGAAACTGATATCCTTTGGTCAGTTAGATGGGTCCATAGCAGGGGGAATGCCAGCCACTCTAGCCACACTACCGATCCACCTTACGACGGGGGACCACAGAAGACCATAACATTCGTGGTGACCCCAGGCACGGAGTGCCCATTAATACTGGGGTTGGCATGGCTAACGAAATGGAACCCCTGAGAAGACTGGAGGACAGCAGAACTCAGGTTCCCAAAAGGGGATCAAACAGGATCACCACCCCAGGGAGGTCCCGAAAGTTGCCCTCCGGAGGGGGAGGAAAAAGCATTGCCCAAAATACCCAAGGAGTAAAAGGACCTTGCTGAAGTCTTGCTGAAGCGAGGAGCGGGTGGACGAGCTACCCCCTCCACTGACCCACGGACTGCACGATAGAAATCAAGCCAGGAGCAAAGCTCCCGAAGTCTAGACTCTACTCCATGAGCCCCGAGGAGCTACGAGAGATGAAAAAATTTGTAGATAAGAATTTGGAGAGGGGCTTCATTGAGCCAGCTTCCCCAAAGAAGGTAGTGGCCCCCGTCCTGTTCAAGGAAAAGAAAGATGGCACATTGCATATGTGCATGGATTATCATGCCTTGAATGCCATAAGCGAAAGCAACCTGTACCTTCTCCCCCTCATGAAAGACATGCTGTACCACCTATCAAAGGGTAAAATCTGGAACTAAGGGAAGCCTACTATCGCATTAGAATGAAGGAGGGGGACAAGTGGAAGACCGCGTTCAACTGCCCTATGGGATGCTACCAATTTAAGGTTTTGCCGTTTGGGATGCAGGGAGTCCCCGCAGTCTTCATGCAACTGATCAATGAAGTACTGAGGGAACACCTATACAAATGGGTCCTCGTCTACCTGGATGACATCCTTATATTTACAGAGACTAAAGAGGAGCACATAAAATTAGTCAGAGCTGTTTTGAAAAAACTGAAAGCAGCCAACCTCTATGCAAAATTGTCAAAGTGCGAGTTTAACAAACAGAGAATTGACTATCTGGGCTACCGCATATCAACTGAAGGCATAGAGATGGACCCTGAGAAGGTCAGGGTGGTGCTGGAATGGGCACCACCCTGCACGAGAAAGCAATTACAAAGCTTCCTGGGGTTTGCTAACTTCTACCATCAGTTCATCCCTTCTTTCGCCCAGATAGTCCTGCCTATCATGAACTTATTAAAGACGAAAGGGGGAGGCTCAGTAAAACCCAGTCAGCCACTAACCTGGACGATGGAATGTCAAGCCGCATTCAAAAGATTAAAGAGACTTTTTTCGGCTGAACCGGTCTTAAAACACCCCAACCCAGATAAACCGTTCATAATCCAAGTCGATGCAAGTGATGTAGCAGTAGGAGCAGTATTGCTACAGGAAAACGACAAGAGGCAGCTGCCACCCTGTGCCTACACATCCAGAAAACTCTCTGACATGGAGCAACATTGGGCAGTGTTGGAAAAAGAGGTGTACGCTGTGAGGTGAGCCCTCCTCACCTGGCGGCACTTCCTAGAAGGGAATAAAATCCCATTCCAGGTCTGGACAGATCCTAAGAACTTGGAAGCGCTAAAAACTCCCAGAAAACATGCCCCCAAACAAGCCCGGTGGTCATAACACTTCCACTGGTTTACATTCAAAATCAAACACTTACCAGGGAGGAGGAATTTCCTGGCAGATGCCCTATCCTGCATGTCCCAGTACAATAGCTCCCGGCCAACCATCTCCAAGCCACTCATGCCAGAAGCGCAGCTGGCAGCGCAAGTAGCCACAAGAGCTCAGGCAAAACTAAAGCAGCCGATAGCCAGCCAAGCAGGGACTGAATTCAGGAAGGCTCTAGAAACTGATGAATGGTTCCAGGGCCACAAAAACTTGTGCACTATCACTGATGGCTTGCCATGGGTGGGAGAGAAGTTGTACATCCCAAACGCCCAGAGGATCATGTTTATGCAACTCTGCCATGACATGAAATTGGTAGGTCATTTTGGTTTTGTGAAAATGCTGCATCTAGTGAAGAGACAGTTCTGGTGGCCATCTATGAAAAAGGACATTGAGAGCTATGTGGCCAGCTGTCCAATCTGTGCAGCTGCTAAAAGACTGCAAGGGAAAGCCCCCAGACTGCTACAGCCAGTGGCAAGCCCCTCAGCCCCCTGGAGGGAAATCTCCAATGGACTTCATAGTAGAACTACCAGAAAGTAATGGAAACACAGCGATCTGGGTGGTCACGGACTTATACTCATCCCTTGTCCAAAAACCCCCACCACTAAAGCCTTAGCAAAACTGCACATATATAGACTGCATGGGGCACCCCAGTGCGTAATATCAGACAGGGGGGTGCAATTCACATCGAACTTTTGAAAAGAGTTCTTATCCCTTCTAGGGACCACCCAGGGGCTATTATCTAGTCATCATCCTCAAAGTCCTATGTTGTGGTGTCAGGCAGCCTCTCCGATGCCCAGCTGGGCAGCCGTGATGTCAGGCGACCTCTCCATCACCCTACTGGGCAGCCGTGGTGTCGGGCGGCCTCTCCGATGCCCAGCTGGGCAGCCACGATGTTGGGCGGCCTCTTTGTAGCCCTGCTGGGCAGCTGCGGTGTCGGGTGGCCTCGCCAATGCCCAGCTGGGCGGCCGCAGTGTCAGGCGGCACACGGGGGGTCAGCTGTGGGTGGAACACGGCTGTTGGCTGGCTGCTGGCTGCTCCATTCCTTCCCCCCATTGGTTTGTGTCAAGCCCAGGACTTGACACTCAGACGAATGGGGGGATGCAACATTCGAACTCAGTACTTGAATAATATCTAAGATGCTTTATTAATTTCCAACAGACGAACTGGACTGACCTGCTCCCTTTTGCAAAAGTGACATATAACAATGCAGTCCATTCCAGCATGGACTACACCCCATTCCAAGTAGCCACATGCCAAAGTTTCAACCCCATGCTGGAACTAAGCACCACCGAGCCGGCCATTCCCTCCTTGAAGGAGTGGACTGCACAATTAAAAATACCTGGCCAGTAGTTAGAAAAGCACTAGATGAAGCTAGACAGGCCTATAAAGCACAAGCAGATAAGGAAAGAGTCGAACCAAAACCATTAGTTGTAGGGGAAATGGTTTACTTATCCACAAAATACCTAAAATCCCTGCAACCATCCAAGAAACTAGGGCTGAAATATGTGGGACCATTCCCCATCAAAAGGATCATAAACCCAGTAACATTAGAGCTAGAATTACCAAAAACCCTCAGGCAGATTCACCCTATCTTCCACTGCAGGCTGCTAAAACGAGAGCAGCGATCACCATTACGACCAGCCATTGCCCCACTGCCTCCTCTCTTTATGGTTGAGGGGGAGCAGCATTTTGAAATAAAAGAAATCCTTGACTCCCGAAATACCACAGAACGACTCAATACCTAGTAGCATGGAAGCATCTTCCCTCTTCCCAAAACGAATGGGTGCACAAATGCCATGTTAGACCCCCAAACTATTAAGAAAGTTTCACACAGACTACCCGAACAAACCAGACTAACCTCTCACTATTTGTTTTGTCTCTCAACAGTTTGATCTCTCATATTTTTAAGGGGGGCAGGGTGTCAGAACCCATATCTATTTAATTTCATACTTCTCTTGCTCTTCTCTCATATTTCATACTTCCCTTGCTCTCTTCCTCTCTCCCAAATTCCATTCTCTTCTCTCCCTGGGTTCTGCCATACTCCTAGAGGGGAGGGGGGAAGGATCGTGGGGTTATTGTCTTAGTTTCCTCTATCGCTACAATGTAACACTTTGCTTTCCTGCATTCTTTTTCTATTGCTACAATGTAACACTTCACTTTCCTGCACTATTTCTCTCTGTACTTCTCCCTAAACTGTCAGCTAGCAAAGGGGGAGGAAGAAAGAAATATAACCTCTGGAACTTGGTTTATCTCTTCGTTCTCAAGAGAAGGTGTGAAAAGTCGTCTAAACATCGCTGCCATGACTAGAGCCGGTCCGATGTTATCTCCCGTTTCCCACGATGGACTTAAAACCTGGGGATTGGCCAGTTTGAACCGTCCAGATGAACTATGGGGTAGGGTTTGCTTGGGGACACTTTAACCTATCGATCTGCATGGGAGCCCCTCAGATCCTGTCTAGTATGCTTGCTATCAGCTTTTCCTAATAAAAGTTCCTTTTGGAAGAGCTTGCTTCCATGAGTTCTGCTTTCTTGGGATGAGGTATTGAAGTGGGTCCTGACACCCTTATTTTATATTTTATTGATTTTTTTTAACATAGTCACTTTAATATTTGGTAAACAGTGTGTTGTTTGGGTTTACATTTAAAAAACATTCATTAACAGTTGATTTCTATGATCTATAATCCACATAATAGCTTTACTTGATTTCCTCTTTTTCCCATAATGTTCTCTTTTGTCAACCTTAAGTTAATACAATTCTTGTGCTTTGGTAGATAACAATTGAGTATACTTTTTTTCTAATATTTCTACAGATAATAATCACATCAATATAATATTTCTTTTCTATCTAGTCATTCTGGTTGTCTCATCATAGATCCTGTTTACAGTTCTTGTTTACAATTGTTCCCACAATGTTAAAAACATTCTTACTGGTTAAGATTTTCTCAAAATTAATTACATTTAAATATTTAAGTCTTTTTTTCTCATGTAACCCATCCCAATACTTTTACCTTTCTTAAGGAATAAATAAGACTAAAAAAAAGAAAAAAGAAGAATAAGAGTAAAGAAAAATAAAACGATAGTATGCTACTTAAAATCCATGTTTCCTATAAGCTAATACATATTTATATCAAAAAAAATTCCATTTTTTTACCATAATTACAAATATATTTAATCTTTAAATATTCCATTTAATAAAACTAGTTATCTGGTCTTTTAATTCTTATTCAAAACATTTTTTAATCCATTGTAATTTTCTTAAAGTCAATCACATTTAAATATCTAAAACATTTCCTTTATATAAGCCATTCCTAATCTTTTATATTACTCAAATTAAGAAATAAAATATGAAGAGAGAAGAAAAAGAGAGTACTATGTTACTTGAGGGGCTCCTCCCTCTTAAAATAAAATTCATATTCAAAATCCTTCTATTTCTTTAACCATATTGAAACAGGTGTTTCTTTTTTAAATATTCTCTCTGATAGGTCCCATCGTCTATTCTATTTTCTTAATTTTCACCTTAGCTTTTTTCTTTTGCCCAGTATCTTTCTTAATCAATATGTTCTGCTGAATCAAAGAATCTTTCCATATTCTTGTAAGTGTTACTGTAGATGTAAAAGATAAGTCAAGTACAAAGTACATCTTTGTAAGAGGCATTTGCCCTTTCATGTTTGTTGAAAATCTTTTCTTTCTTTTTATCTCTGTTTCTCTTATTATTTTTCTCCAGTTTCTCCAGTTCTAGTGGTGTTCCTGACATCTCTGCAGTCCATTTTGTCCAATCTTTTTTCTTATCCTCAAATTTGTTTTGTGGTGTTAAAATATAAATTGTCTTTTCCAAATCCAATATTTCTTGTGAATTTTTTTCCACTTGGGTTAAATCATACTTCTTTGTTTTGTTAGGTTCCATCTTTAAGTCTCTATCCTCAAATTTGTGTTCAGTTATCTGTTTTATCTGCTCCTTCTCTATTGTTGTTTTCTGGATTTTTTTTGTTGTAAAGTTAAATTGGAGATGAATTGGTTTATATTTTCAAAGTTATTTTGGATTTCTTTGTGGTTTGAAATCATTGTTGTTTGAATTAGTTGTAGCATATCATATGTCTCCTCTTGAAAGGTATTTATTTTTTCTTGTTAAGTTCTTTCTATAAGTCTCTGATTTTCCATGATGGCCAAGAATCAAAGTTTTCTTTTCTCTGTAAATAGCTTTGGAGTCACAGTTAAGTAGATACTTGTAATCCAGAAAGTTCAAAAAAGTTTTTTCTCCCTGAAGTTTATAAGTCTCTCTTTGTTTACAGCCCAGATTGTTTTCTTTTTTGTTACAGCTGTTCTCTATTGTTAGAGCTTTGAAAATCACAAGCACAGATTAATTTTTCCCCAGATTTTGCCAAGTCCTGTATGAAAGCCATAGCTGTCATAGTCTTCATCACCACTAGATGTCAGCACCGGTTTATTTTTCAAAATTTCAAAATAAACAGTTGCCTTTAAAATGAGAATCTTAACCATTCAGCAATTTCAAACTTATCCAAATTTAGGTTTTATAGTCATTTCATTTCATTTCAATATGTTTTGGTCCTCCATAAAAGTTTTAATTCACCCTTTCTGTTAGTAAAAGGGTGGGGCAAAGACCCACCTCCTTCACTTTCGGAGGTTTTTTGCTTCTTGGGATTTTTTTTCTTTAGGAAAGTTGATAAGTATGATAGAGAATATTGATGTACTTACCCAGATTCAAACACGCTGTTTACAATCAGCTTAAAGTAGTACTTTTGACTTCGGTTGCTTGCAGCTTGGGCTAGACTCTGAAGTTAGGCTAGCCTTTCTCCTGTTGGTTTCTGGAAGGCTTCTCCTGGACCAATTGGGTCGACCGTCATCTCTCCGTGGTCCATGGGACTTCCTTCCTTCCTTCTTTGCCGCCTCTTCAGGGCGACTTCTGGCCTTCCCCTAACAGGAAGAAAATCAGCCGAAGGACATGGAGCCCCAAAATCCCTTGACTGTTGTACTACTGTGCAAGACCAGAAGTCTTCTCTGTTGCCTTTCAAGTACACTGAATACTTCTGTAATGGAAACAAATTCCTTGTGTGTCTAATCACACTTGTCCAAATAAGATATTCATTCATTCATTCCTTTTATATCTATGCATTTGGTTTTTCCTGTTTAAGTACAGGACCTTACTTTTCTCACCACTGAATTGCATCTTGTTGATAGGACCTGATGCTCAAATCTGTACAGATCATTCTGAATCTTGAGTCTGTCTTGCAAAGTGTTAAAATTTCCCCCAGCATGGTGTCATCTGGAAAATTGATGAATTCCTCTTCTATCCCCTGATCTAGATCATTTATGAAGATGTTGAAGATTATTGGGCCAAAGACAGAACTTTGAGGTACACTACTCCATGCTTTCCTCTACATAGATGTTTCATTAAGGATTACACAGTGGGTGTATTTGATCAGTCAACTATAAATTCATCTGGTGGTAGTAATGTCAATCCAATATTTCTCTACCTTACCAAGAAGTAGGCTGTGGTCTACTTGGTCAAAATCCTTAATGAGGTTCTAGTATACTATGTCCACAGTGAATCTAGGAAAACTTGCCATGGCCAATTCACCATGGATTAACTCCCTATGAGACAATCCATGTGGGATAACTCAATGTGATATATGTTATATGCCACTATTTCTTCTACATTGTTTCCATCTTTGTCAGAGGAAATAATGTTGATGAAACAGTTGCAGATAATATTTATTGCATTGAGGTATCCCATGTGGAATTGTTTCGCAGTGAGTTCTTCTGCAGAGTATAGGCCACAGTAAGTTGTCCCGTGGTGAATTGGCTGTGGCAAGATGGCTGTAGTGAATTGTCCCATTCTTGCTCACAGCATTTTGCTAGTTCACTAATTTGGTCACTTTGTCAAAGAAGGATATAAAGTTTGTCTGGCATGATCTGTTTGTAACAAACCTACCCTGGTTTCTAGTAATCACCTTGTTCATTTCTAAGTGTTCACTAATCCTTCTGCTCCGGCCTCGCTCTGGGTACTCTTTGTTAATTATAGGGCCATTAATTGCCTGATCTTCATCAGTTCTGGGGCAGAGTGTGGAGCAAGGCCCGGTATTTCTACCCCTTTGCCGTGCATCCATGTCTTTCCCTGCACAAATGGAGACACGCCACGCCGCAGTCAATTCCTCTGCACTTCGTGCCTCACTCTTCTCACCGGCCCTCCCCAAAGGTTTGACAACCAGCTGTTTCAACGTTAGCATGCTGGTCCGGGCCATTAATGGCCCTATAATTAACAAAGAGTACCCAGAGCGAGGCCGGAGCAGAAGGATTACAGCATACAGAAACCCATTACACAAAGGAGGAGATACGGAGCGAAAGAAAGGGGGTGGAAACATTCAATACAATATGGATAAAACAAATGCTGAGGGCTTGGGCAGAGTATCAGAGCTTGACCAGACCTCACTAGGAACTCACCCACAAACCAACATAACACCTCGAGGTGCCGGCCTACGGACAGGCAAAGATAGATTTAAAGACCAAACGGACAAGAACTGTAGGAGCACTCTTTCCCCTGAGTCAGAAAGGACTGGATTCTGCAACAACTCACCAGGAACTTACCTACAAGCCAACATGGCACCTCGAGGTGCCGGCTCACGGACAAACAAAGGTGGATTCAGTGACCAAATGGACGAGAACTGTAGGAGCACTCTTTCCTCTGGGTCAGAAAGGACTGGATCCTGCGACAACTTGGGCAGACACTCCAGAGGAATATTGCACACGAGGCTAGATGTTTTGCCCACGACTTCATCAAATCACCTGGGTCCAATGACACGATCACGGTACCGGAT
>NW_015387686.1:20901-23834 GCF_001527695.2 Protobothrops mucrosquamatus
TCCATTCGCCTCTCTCTCTCTCCCTCCTCCTGATCCCCTCTTTCAACAGGCCGTATTTGCATAGTATCTAAACAACCTGACCCCCGTGCCTCAATGTTCTCACCCCTCTGGCGATATCCGCCTGGTCCGGCCTTACGGCAGCCACGGCGGTCCCGACAGTCTGCCTCCGATCCCGACTCCCTCCACCTCCTACCTTTCCGGCAATCCACCCACCCCCCACCCTTCCCTATCCCAGGGACCTCCTGCTCATCTGTAATCCTCCATTCCCCACCTCCCTGAACATTATTGCATTCCTTCTGTTGGAGATCTCGTTCCCTTCCCCGGTGGACACGGGTCACTCCGCCCCCTCCATCAGCCGAGGGGGTTTGTCGGGATGGGTGCTGACTCGTGGAGCGAGCCAACACTGCTCCTGGAGGGAGGGGGGAGGGGGGAGGAGGTTGCCGTTGCCGCGCACCAAGCCTCAGGCACTCGTCATTCTTTCCCAGGGGGTCCTGTTCCTTATTCCAGCGGGACCACGTCATCATAATATGCGTGCTCCGTCCGGCGTTCCAAGAGGTTTCCCTTGGGGATTTTGGGTCCGTTGCAGATGTAGCCTGCCGGCAGGGGGGAATATCCTCTGTCCGAGCGTGCGGGGCGTCCCTTGCTCCCTGCTCCCGGTAGGAATGTCCGTCATATCTTGTCCTCCTCCGATGACCCAGGGGATAGTCCATGCACCACGCTCTAAGCATCTGCTGTGCCGGGCACATCTCCATGTGACAGTTAATGGATCCCTCCTCCGTAAACCATGCCTCCTTCAACAGTCTGGCTGTAGCCTCGGAGACATTGTGAATATACGGGAGGGTGACATGCACGGGCTGCTCCTGGGGTTGCTCCTCGCAATTACGTCGGGGTCTAGTTAACTTGCAATGATGTCTCACAAAGTTTAAGGGGTACCCGTTCAACCGGAAGATATGGTGCAAGTATCTGGTCTCCTCCATTCTAGACTCCACTGTGCTGCAGTGTGACCGGACGCGCCCAAACAGCGTCTTGACACACCCAATCTTATGGACTACAGGGTGGTTACTATCATAGTGGAGGATGCGGTCCGTGTGCGTGGGCTTGCGATAGACCTTAGGACTAACCAATCCATCTGGTAGTCATTGCACAAAAACATCCAGAAATGCTATCGCGCCCCGGACCTCATCCTCCACCGTGAACTCAATATCAGTATAAACCGAATTGAGGATATCCATAAAGTTGGTTTTGTCATTCCGTTTGACGACCACAAACGTTTCGTCAACGTACCTAGCCCAAAATTTGGGTCGGTACTGGGACATAGCTACACGCTCCAACTGCTGGAGAACCACTTCAGCTATCACGCTGGATATGGGGGAGCCCATACGGGTGCCCTTTATTTGCTCATAGACAACCCCTTGAAAGGTAAAGTATGTGGTTAAACAGAATTCAATGAGTCTCAACAGGTCTTCCACCCACAGCGAGTCACGGCAACCGGTGCCTTCACGTGCCCTCCGTTGTTTATAGCAGCTTTAGAGCCTGCCATACATCACAGGGGTATGGGGGAGGATACCAGAAACACTGTTAAGCAACAGGTGACGGGGTTACTTATGCAACATAGGCGTCATCAGGCCCTGTCCAGAGAAGAGCTGGTGGCCCTGGATCAGCTGAGAAGGGATAGATCTATCACAAGCCCACGCACACGGACCGCATCCTCCACTATGATAGTAACCACCCTGTAGTCCATAAGATTGGGTGTGTCAAGACACTGGGCGTGTCCGGTCACACTGCAGCACAGTGGAGTCTAGAATGGAGGAGACCAGATACTTTCACTGTATCTTCCAGTTGAACGGGTACCCCTTAAACTTTGTGAGACGTCATTGCAAGGTAACTGGACCCCGACGTAATTGCGAGGAGCAACCCCAGGAGCAGCCCATGCGTGTCACCCTCCCGTATATTCACAATGTCTCCGAGGCTACAGCCAGACTCCTTGCCCCGTATAACATCAAGGTGACCCATAGACCTGACCAGACCCTGCGAGCCAAAATCATGCACCCCAAGGACCAACTCCCCATCGCTGAAAGGTCAGCGGTGGTATACCGAATTAAGTGCATGGACTGCCCACACAATTATGTGGGGGAGACGTCCAAACGGTTGGGGACCCGCATACACGAACATAAGCTGGCGGTAAAAAGGGGGGAGCAGCGCTCGCAGGTCTGGTCACATATGGCTGAAAGTGGCCACCGCTTTGACTTTGACCAGGTCCAGGTCTTAGCAAAGGACAGCACTAAAGGGGGCCAGTTGTTGAAGGAGGCATGGTTTACAGAGGAGGGATCCATTAACCGTCACATGGAGATGTGCCCGGCGCAGCAGACGCTTAGAGCGTAGTGCATGGACTATCCCCTGGGTCATCAGAGGAGGACAAGATATGACAGACATTCCTACCAGGAGCAGGGAGCAAGGGACGCCCCGCACGCTCGGACAGAGGATATTCCCCCCTGCTGGCAGGCTACATCTGCAACGGACCCAAAATCCGCAAGGGAAACCCCTTGGAACGCCGGACGGAGCACGCATATTATGATGACGTGGTCCCGCTGGAATAAGGAACAGGACCCCCTGGGAAAGAATGACGAGTGCCTGAGGCTTGGTGCGCGGCAACGGCAACCTCCTCCCCCCTCCCCCCTCCCTCCAGGAGCAGTGTTGGCTCGCTCCACGAGTCAGCACCTGTCCCGACAAACCCCCTCGGCTGATGGAGGGGGCGGAGTGACCCGTGTCCACCGGGGAAGGGAACGAGATCTCCAACAGAAGGAATGCAATAATGTTCAGGGAGGTGGGGAATGGAGGATTACAGATGAGCAGGAGGTCCCCGGGGGTAGGGAAGGGTGGGGGGTGGGTGGATTGCCGGAAAGGTAGGAGGTGGAGGGAGTCGGGATCGGAGG
>NW_015387686.1:24380-52544 GCF_001527695.2 Protobothrops mucrosquamatus
TATATATATATATATATATATATATATATATATATATATATATATATATATATATTTCAAAATTTGGATTGCTAACAAAGAATTAAGGGAGAACTGGAATAGCCATTTCGAACTTTTTAGTTCTTTTCAACCAGACATATCCTTCTGAGATTCGAACCTGGGCTGTCTGCATGTTAGGCAGATGTATTAACCTCTAGGCCACAGGCTCTTTCTCACTTTGTCAGCTATGAGACAGGGGAGAAGAATTATCTTGAGTTTGGTGCACCCTGTCAGCCCAAATATGGGAGAAAGGAATCTTTTGCCTGTATCAGCTCAAACTAGAGCCATCTCTCCCCCATATTTGGGCTGACAGGGTGTTCAAAAAACATTCATCCTCTTCCCCTGTCTCTTGTAGCTAACAAAGTGAGAAAGAGCCTGTGGCCTAGGGGCAACACTTCTGCTTAACATGCAGACAGCCCAGGTTCGAATCTCAGCAAGGGTATGTCTGGCTGATGAAAAACCTAATTAGGTTAGAAATAGCTATCCCAGTACTCCCTTAATTCTTTGTTAGCAATCCAAATTTTGAAAAACACATATGATGTCGCAGTTAAGCGACTGCTGCCTGTGGATGGCTCTGGATTGAGCTGATACAGGCAAAAGACTTCTCTCTCCCCCATATTTGGGCCGACAGGGTGTTCAAAAAGCATTCATATATATATATATATATATATATATGGTTAAAAATAACACTGAAGACAAACGAGTGACTCCTGGGTATATCCATAGTAGAAAACAAAACGTGAGCACCAGGAGGTTGTAAAACAGTTAAAAGTTTTAATAAAACATTAAAAACTTATAAAAGAATATTAAAAAGGACCTAGCTTTCGTTGGATCCTACCAACATCGTCAGGGTAAAGAATAACTCAATGGGAGAAACCATTTATAGGCCAGCCAACGCCTGTGCCCGGGCCCTAGATCTCATGACGGGTCGTGGATAACCAATCAATGTATGCCCCTCATCACTCTCATTAACTATCCTTGCATTGACACTTGTGGCAGACAAGGAGCAAAAGAGGGGACAACTAGATGGACTTGTGTGCCAGGTGAGGCTAAGCGCCCTCACGGTGCACAGACACGGAGGAATGGGGGTGTGAGTGTCAATGCAAGGATAGTTAATGAGAGTGATGAGGGGCATACATCGATTGGTTATCCAGGACTCGTCACGAGATCTAGGGCCTGGGCGCAGGCATTGGCTGGCCTATAAATGGTTTCTCCCATTGAGTTATTCTTTACCCTGACGATGTTGGTAGGATCCTACGAAAGCTAGGTCCTTTTTAATATTCTTTTAAAAGTTTTTAATGTTTTATTAAAACTTTTAACTGTTTTACAACCTCCTGGTGCTCATGTTTTGTTTCTCCCACGCTCTCTATCTCTCCTCTTCCCTCAGTCAAAGCTACTTCGTTCTTCCGCAGGAAGGCCGGCATTAGCTCACTTCCTTCTCCCCCGGTTAGTCGGGGACACACGCTCATCCTTACCCTACTTACGCTGCTCCCCCCCTCATCTTGCAGCCGTACCCCTCCCTTCACTCGATCCTTCCCCTTCTCTCCCATGCCTATAGCCTTCCCCCTCTCTCCCCCCACCGAAGCTGCTTGGCACATCCGTAAGACAGCCGCGCGGGAATGAGTGATCGCCCCTAACACGGGACAATGCTGCTCTCCTTCTCCCCTAGTCATAGCCTCCTCCCCCTTCCTCCTATCAGCACTATCCCCCATCTTATCCAGTGGCCATCACCCCCTATCTACCTGATCTTCCCCCCCTCCTGTCGACACGTCCTTCCCACCCCCTCAATCTCTCTTCTTCCCTCAGTCAGAGCTCCTTCATTCCTCCCCTATATTAACAACGTTTCAGAGGCAACGGCTAGACTGTTGGCCCCGTATGGAGTCAGGGTGGCCCATAAACCCAGTTGCACACTACGGTCTGGCGTCATGAGGCCCAAGGACCCACTCCCCACGGCAGAGAAGTCAGGCGTTGTGTATAAAATCAAGTGCAACGAGTGCTCTGCTAATTACGTGGGAGAGACTTCGAAAAGAGTTAGAACAAGGGTCCACGAGCATAAGCTCGCTATAAAGAGGGGAGAGCCCCACTCCCAGCTATGGCTGCACATGATGGAGACCGGCCACACGTTTGACCTGAACAACGTGCAAGTGATTGCTGGGGACAGTACCAAGGGTGGCAGACTTCCAAAGGAGGCCTGGCTGTCGGGAGAACATTCCATCAATAGGCATGTAGACCTATGCCAAGCACATCTGGCCTTAAGGACATGGAGTACTCGTACCCGTAGACCTTGGGGGAGACGGGAGGAGGAGGGGGAACCCCCAACACCCCCAGAACGATGAGACAGGCGCTCGCTTATGTGGACGTCCCCCCGACATGGAATACGGCTGCCCCAGGTGGACAGAGGAATCCACGGATGCCAGCATCCCGTTCTTGGGTAGATTGAGCGAGCCAAATGCCCCAAAGAAAGGGGAGGAACTGAGGTGGACACATGCCGGCAGGCAACACAGCAACCGCCATGAGGATTACCTATTTCCACCCCCCGCTACCCCGACTGGCCGGTTGCCTTGGGGCATTCTCGCAGTACTACCAGTTACCTTGGGGCCACTTGGGCACCCCCCAGGGCCTGCTCCAGGAGCGGTTACTCGCTCCCAGATGGGGACTTGGCGCAAGAGGGCAGCGATGGGGGAGGATGACTCCAGTGGCTTGAGGCGCTCCCCGAAGATTTTGGAGGCCCCGGTGCGCCTGGAGGCACAGGGAGAGAAAGATGGACAGCCCCAGGACGCCGCCGTAGAGACGGCTACACATTCCCAGGCAGCAGCCCCGTGTATGGGTGTGATATCGCCCGTAGGTGGAGGAGGAGAGGGGAAGCGATGCAGCGCCGTTTTGGGAGCAGTCGCACGCGCCCGGACAGCTGACCCGTGGAGGAACACAGGAGCGGAGGGAGAACGATGCGGCCCCGTGTTGGGGGCTGTCACATGCTCCCGCGCGGCCGCCCTACGGAGGAATGAAGGAGCTCTGACTGAGGGAAGAAGAGAGATTGAGGGGGTGGGAAGGATGTGTCGACAGGAGGGGGGGAAAGATCAGGTAGGTAGGGGGCGATAAGATGGGGGATAGTGCTGATAGGAGGAAGGGGGAGGAGGCTATGACTAGGGGAGAAGGAGAGCAGCATCGTCCCGTGTTAGGGGCGATCACTCGTTCCCAAGCGGCTGTCTTACGGATGTGCCAAGCAGCTTCGGTGGGGGGAGAGAGGGGGGAGGCTATAGGCATGGGAGAGAAGGGGAAGGATCGAGTGAAGGGAGGGGTACGGCTGCAAGATGAGGGGGGGAGCAGCGTAGGTAGGGTAAGGATGAGCGTGTGTCCCCGACTAACCGGGGGAGAAGGAAGTGAGCTAATGCCGGCCTTCCTGTGGAAGAACGAAGTAGCTTTGACTGAGGGAAGAGGAGAGATAGAGAGCGTGGGAAAAGACGTCTCGACAGGAGGGGGGGGAAGGATCAGGTAGGCAGGGGGCGGCGGCCGCCAGACAGGATGGGTGGTAGTGCGGATAGGAGGAAGGGGGAGGAGGGTAGGATAAGAGGAGAAGGAGAGCAGCATCGCCCCGTTTTAGGGGCGATCACTCGCTCCCGCACGGCTGCCCTACGGACGTGCCAAGTAACTTCGGTGGGGAGAGAGAGGGGGGAGGGTATAGGCATGGGAGAGAAGGGGAAAGATCGAATGAAGGAAGAGGTACGGCTGCAGGATGAGGGGGGGGTAGCGTAGGCAGCCTAAGGATGGGCGTGTGCCAAGTAACTTCGGTAGGGAGAGAGAGGGGGGAGGTTATAGGTATGGGAGAGAAGGGGAAAGATCGAATGAAGGAAGAGGTACGGCTGCAGGATGAGGGGGGTAGCGTAAACACCGTAAGGATGAGCGTGTGCCCCCGTCCAACCGATGGGGGGGGAAGAAAGTGAGTTAGTGCCGGCATCCGGGGATTGTGGTTACGCACCCGCCGGGCAGGGAGGAGGAGAAACGTCAAGTAAGGTAGACCAAGGCGGCATACTTCGCAGGGTGTTTGGGGGGAGGAGGGGTGATGACAGCGTTAGTGTACAACGCGGCCCCACCCCCGATAGAGCCGGACGAGGCATTAACACGGGGTTGCAGGAAGGAAGGATGAGAGAGGGTGAGTGGGGTGATGATGCAAGGATAGGAACAGCTCAGGTAGACCAGCTGAATGGGGTGAGAATGGGATTTGAATGGCGATTGGCCGGTGGAGCGTTACGGTAACATCCACGGGCCGGGTGCAAAGATGGCTTGATTATAAGAAGCGCCCTCCCATTGACCTACATAGATCCCTGAAGATGCCGGCAGAGAGCCGGTGAAAGCTTGTATCATTATTTATTAAAAACTTTTAAAAGGTTTTTTACTTTTCCTGGTGCTCATTGTTGTTTGTACGCTTTTATCATGAACACACCCAGAAATCAATCGTCGGTTTTTAGAATTGTTTTTAAGATATATATATATATATATTCAAAGAATCACAAACTGTGAGACCACCAGGAGATTAAAAACTACAAAAAGTTTATTACCATTAAAACACCTAGCTTTCGCCGTCCTCCTGCCGGCTTCGTCAGGGTGGCTAGCAGTCAATGGGATGGCTGTTTTTATAGGAGTGGTGCCTTTTGCACCCGGCTCCTAGATCTCGTGACCGGGCCCAGATAGTCCTCCTGCAGGTATGCGCTGTTTTGGCGATTTTTACGCAGTCCCGGACGGGAGGCTGTCAGAAAGCCTCCTTCGGCAGCCGCCCAGCCACCGGAAGCCTAGATCTTTGGGGATATTAAATTTGTCTATTTAATTCTGTCAACCAATTCATTTTCCTGGATTTTGGTCATGTTTTTGACGAGCATTTTAGTTTTTTCTTTATTTATCTTTAAGCCAGCTATCTCCCCATATCTATTCAGTATTTCCATCAATCTTAGAATTCTTGATCTTCATGAAAAAAATATGATTTGCAAATGTACTATGTTGTGCATCATAAAAGCCCTTTTATGACTTTCAGTAATACTGTTTTGTTATTTATTTGTACTTCTGATTAGGAGGCTAAAACATATGAAGAACATTTTTACAATTTCATAGCCTTGATCATGGCAAGTTTCATGTATATAATTTCATGTGGGGTTACATATCTATGAATCCACTTAATTTTTCAGACAAAGTATATGAAATAAATATATTATCTTCCAAGGAAGACTTGAATTTTGTTTGTGTGTGTGTGTGTGTATTATTGGAAAAATAATAATAACTAAGAAGCTTTCTCAAACCAGTCATGTCTAGTACTTCTAATATTCTGCTGTATGGCTGGAGTTGGAACACTACATTAATAAACAACTCATGGAACACCCAAATGCCAGGCTCCTACTAGGGGGAGACTTTAATGCCAGATTGGGACCAGATGATTATACATTATTCATGAAACATCATCAATACCCACCATCGGAGGTCCCTATACAAACCAACGCCCTCCCTCATATGACTCTCTAAATATATACATGCTTAATTACATTACTTTGATTGTCTTTCCAACTGCTGGAAATAATTCTAATGATGGTGATAAACAATACTAGCACTTTTAAATATGAGGGTGACATATTTGTGACAGCTTGTGGGTTGGTTTCCAGATGTTTGGTTACCAGGCTAGATAACATCTTCAGCAAGTTTAGGAGATTTCAGTGTCAGTGTTCTTCTGTTTATAAGGCCTTTAGGTGTGGGTGTGTTAAGTGAGGAGTGTGATGGGTCTTGTGATGGGGGAGGCTACATCAGATCAGGCTCATTGGGAGATGAACTGCTGGTGGGGGGACTTGGAGGGGTTGGTTGGTTGAGGGTCAGTGCTGTCTCTGGTTGGCTGTGTGGTTGATTTGGATTCTGAGAGGTTCGTAGGCTGGTTGTAGGTCAATGTGTCTATTGATGGAGTGGCTTGTGGAGTGCCAGGCTTCGATGAACTCATGAGTGTGGCGGATGGTAGCATGGCCAATGATTTTAGTGTTGATCCAATTGAACTGGTGTTGTTTGGTGTTGGTGTGGGTAGAGATTAAGGATTTGGGATCATAGCATTTGACTGCCAGCCAGTGTTTGTGGATCCTGGTTTTTAATTGATGCGATGTTTGTCCCAAGTAGAATTGGTTGCAATGATTACAGTTGTTTTTATAAATTACATTGTTTCTTTCATCCTTCTGTATCTTGTCATTGGTTCTGGATAATTCCTGGCGGAGTGTGGCTGTGGGTTTGTGGGCTATTGCTATTCCCAATGATCCTGACCTGATGTAACCTCCCATCACAAGACCCATCACAAGACTCTCATTGATGATTCACGTCTGACCAATCACAAGACCCTCACTTGACATACCCACATCTGAAGCCCTTATAAACAGAAGAATACTGACACTGACATCCCCTAAACTCTGCTAAAGATGTTACCTGGCCTGGTAACGAAATGTTTGGAAACCACCCACAAGCTCAGAGAATGAGCCTTCACCCTTATCCTAGTCCTGAGCTACATATATTCACCATTATTGCAAACTTTTAAATATTTCAAGCACCTATTACTATGGATTTCCCCAACAATTCTATATGATTGTGATCAGTATTATAGTTCAATATTACTGAGGTAGGATGCAGACTGAGGATTTTGGTAAGAAATTAGCTTATGAATTTATTAAATCTTAGCTCAGCTACTATAATGACCCTTCATTGTCCATAGCCAGCAAAAGCATCTGGAATTTTGTTGAGTGATAAAACGTTGTTTACTGTTTGGCAAGATGAAGAAAAAAAGACAGCTTGCCAAGTGATTACATACAGCTAGGGAACAGGATATCTGTAATAATCAAGTGTGAGAACAAGAGAAATTGTATGAAAAATATATATAACACATATCAAAATGTAAACATTTTATAGATTGTTTTCTATTTCCTCTCTATTGTATTTATTATAAAGCTAGAGGTATTTTAGTTCTAGATAAGATAGTGATATAAAGAAGTATTTAAGCAGAACTCAGAACTTGTGACCAACCAATCTAAATACAGCTGCCAAAGCTTCATTTATTTCCGCCTGAGTCTTTTAAAGCAAGATAATCAAGCACACTAAAAGGACTCATCCTGACAAAGCTCAAAATGAATAGTTTCCTGTATAAACATAATAGGATGACAGAGATCAAACAGTCCTTCCCACATTAAAAATACTAATGAAATAATAGGAACATTCTAAGGGACCTTTGGATGTAATCCCTCTTGCTTCAATTTGGGCTTTTATATTTTTATCATAATTTTGATTTCTTTGATTTACTGTCATTTGTTTGATGTACTCCATCTACTCTTTGCTCTATTCCTGCAATCCTAAAAAGATATACAAACTGAAGAATGAACAAAAGTAGCATTATGGTGTAATGACAATTTTGTGATGCTGATATAATGGGTTAGCACTTGTATTGCAATATCACAATGGTGTTTATGTTATTCTATCCCTCTCCCTCCCCACAAGGATGCCATTATATTAAAAACAAAAATGTATCAAACTCCTAGTATCCCATCATGGGCTACAACTGACTTGCTGGATAACAGTTGTACCTATATTATGTGATTTTATTATGCCAAATGGGGCTTTTATTTTTGCATGGTCATAAGGATTAAGCATATCAAGATTTTTGTATAAAATGTTTTCTATGCAGGATATAAAATAATCATTTTTCTCTGAGAATAGCATTGCTTTGAGTTTCAATTACATGCTAGTCATATGCTTAAAAATTTCAAATGTTTGTTCATACCTGATTGTGGGCTTTGCTTGGTGATTTTGGCATTTGCTGTAGGATTAGAAGTGGGACGTTGACTGGCAGAATTATGGATGCTGTTAGAAAAGGCAGCAGAGATGTTCTTGCGAGGTTTATCCTGCAGCCACATTGGGGAAACTTCAAAAGCCTGCATTCTTCGAGAGTGGCTATTTGCATTGACTTTGAGATAAGCTTGGGCTTTGTATTCTTGAAGGTCTCTGTAATTGGCATCTGTCACTTTGCACTCATACAGTCCTTCATCCTTTCTCCTGACTTTGGAGATCTGCAGCTTGTGGGAAATATCATTCCCCTGTACTTTCACTGTCTGTAAAAATTCCAGAAACATCTCTAAATGTTATTGCTATTAATAGATACCCCTCCATATCTTCCTTTCATGCACCTACATCCAGCTGACAGTGTCCCAAGTCAACTAGAACCAAAGGGGGGAGGGAAGCCTCATTTTCTAACTGTTGCTAGGTTATTGCAGATCTGGGTTGTTGTGTTTCCATGTGTGTTTATGACACTCTGTTGTTTGCCACCTGTTGTAAAGTGCCTTAAGGATGGTTCCACCAAACAGCTGGATTTATATTAAAAATAATTTCAGAGCAAATAAACGAACTATTCTGACAGTATCATAATACAAAATTGATATATGACTTTCCCAATATTTTAGACGTTTCACATATATTTTGCCATACAGCTATGGCAGCACTGTTATCTCTGCATTGTAGGGGCAGAGCGGAAGGGTTCTAAAAGAGGGTGACTTATCTAGGTCATCTGGAGAGTTTCTGAAGAAAATTATGCTCACAAAAGGCAAGAAAAGTGCATTGGAGGCACTTTGTAAGGATTAAGCATAATTAGAATAGGAGCTAAGGTTTTAAGCAGAATGCAGACTGGGCCCAGCACCACCACGGAAATTCCTCAATAGCTAACCCTGGCTACAGACTTAGAACAATCACACACAATTGGCAAAAGCTGCTGATGAATATATTGAAGAAATCAATAATATATGTCATTTTGTGGGCTACTGCAGATTGGAAAATGGACCATACAAGCCTCTGGCATTTAAAATTTTAAATTAAATAAGCTCCTTAAGCTTCCTTTTTCCAAGCAGCTTAAATATTTTTTTCTCTTTCCTTTACATTCTCACAACAATCTAGGGGGAGGGGACAGGAGGAGAGAGAGAGAGAATGGGTGGGTCAAGATCATTCTAATGTCTACTAGGCACATTTGAAAGAATATTTTATTTCTCTTAATTCACACTTAAAACCCTCTGTTTTAAGCCAGAAATGTAACATGATCTACTTCAGTTCAAATAATATTGATCTAAATCCATCTAGCTGCTTATTTGTTTTAAATTCTGACTTTTACTAACTACGCACAATATTTGTTACAATTAATGGGGTTTTAATACCCTTTTAAACTTTGAGCTTATTTAAATTACTAAGATTATTCAATTATCAGCTCACACTGATTGCAAGGGAAGCTAGTGTCCAGCCACTGCCTTTTTATTGAAAACTAAATCTCAGTAATTTTGTGAGATATTTTTTACATTATGCCATTTCTTTTCTGGCTTTTATTTTTGCAACTTGTTGAATATAGAGTCTATGCCACTCACTTCTACTTTATTACCAAGAACTCTGAGATAATAAATCAAGTTTCATTGATCTACCCTTACTGGAATGTAATTGGGGTATATAATGTGTTTTCCCAAAAGTAAGACCTACCCCGAAAATAAGCCCTAGCTTGATTTTAGGGGGTTGGCTTAATATAAGCCATACCCCCAAAATAAGCCCTAGCTTTGGGGCAGGGCACATGCCTAAAAATCAAGCTAGGGCAGGGTGGAGCTTACCACTGCAGCCAGGTCTCCCATGGATCCACCCTTGCTTCACCGGCCCACTTCTTCTGCAGCTGAAGGAGCAGCTTCATTCTGTAGCTGAGAATGGAGCTTGGGCCTGCATTTTGCAGTCAGAGGCCTTTCTGGAAGGCCTCTTCAGCCGAGAACTGAGCTATGGATTTAATCTGTAGCTCAGTTCTCGGCTGCACAGGCCTTCAGGAAAGGTGTCTGATGGTGAAATGCAGGCCCGAGCTCCATTCTCAGCTGCAGAATGAAGCTGCTCCTTTGACTGCAGAAGAAATGGTTGGCTAGGTGGGGCTGTCTGTGCCACCATGGCGAAGTGAGTGGAAAAGACACCCTCCAAAAATAAGACCTGGTGCCTCTTTTGGAGGCCAGAAAAATAAGACCGGGTCTTATTTTCGGGGAAACATGGTACATACTTGCCCAAACACCCATTATCTCATTGCAATCCACTTTCTCAACCTGCCTGTGTGAAGCTTTACTTCTCACAATATTCATCTCTCCTGAACTTAAATTACAAAAATACAGAATGGTGATATACTATGTTGCATTGTGTTATTTTTCTTTAAATTGAAAAAATTGAACTAAGGAAGCTTAGAATTCCATTTTACTGCTGGATCACAATAAGATCAATGTTAGCTGAACAGTCTCTTTCAGTTCTACTCTTGAAAAATTGAGAAGTGATGAACTTGGGGAAGAATAGTAGATGTTGTTGCTGAGGTCAAATTTGTCTTCCACACATTTTCTCTAAGAATTAAGGGTTACTAAATAGCCTTTGGAAATGATGTGATTCTGATTTTGATTATGTGTTTCAGAAGAAAAATTGAGAAAAATCTTATAAAAGAGGGACTGTTTATTAAAGGAAAATAAGATCATTTTGGTGCTGTTAACCTGGTTAAGAATAATTTCAGTAATACTTAAACACAGATTGGATTACAGTCAAATAAATATCTCTATTGGGGATCATTTTGTTTTTTTACCACTTTTCTTTTTATGTTCAATAAAACTCATTTCCCACTCAGAATCCACTATGCATAAGAAAGGGAGGAGTGGAAGAAGATATATCAGAGGTAATAAATAAAGAATTGCACAAGCAGAATAACAGTGGTAGTATAATGACAGAGAAATGAAGGGGAGCTAACCTGCCAGAAAAGATTCCTGCAACATTATCCAAGAAAAATGAAGAGCAAGTCTGATTGCATATAAGTATTTGGAATTGGTCAGCACCAGGTAAAAATGAATTGCATGGATTTTGGTTGAAACATCTGATTAGTCTACACCCACTTGTTGCCAGGCAACTTAACAACATACTGCAAAGAGGTGAAATTGAAGCTTGGCTAACATCTGGCAAAACCTGCTACAGGATAATGAAAGATCCAGGGGCAGTGCCAGACAACTGCAAGACAATTACCTACTTATCTACAACTTTCAAATTGCTAATTGGTGTTCTAGCCAATACAGTCGAACAGCAACAGTTTGAAAACAAACTCTTTCCACCTGAACAGAAGGGAAATCACCCAAATACCAGAAAAATAAAAAAACAACTTCCAATTGACAAGATATTTTGGATAAATTACAAGAGAAGGAAGACCAACTTGAATGTAGTATAGATTGTCTACAAAAAGACACTTGACTCTCTGCTCCATGATTGGATAATCAAGTGCCTAGGAATAATAGGAATCAGCAGAAACTTCAGAAGCTTTGTTCAAAGATGGTTGCTAGATTGGGAGAGGTTAATATCAAGAGAGGAATCTTCCAAGGAGACTTACTTTCACCACCACTGTTCATTATTGCACTGATTCCTCTCTCAACAATACTGAATAATATAAGCCATGATTGTCTAACATTAAAAACATCTGCCAGACTATCCCATCTCTTTTACATGGATGATCTGAAGCTATATGGAAAAACACCATCTGAAATAGAATCATTGCTCACTGCTGTCCTCATATACAGACAAGATATTGCAATGGAATTTGAACTGGACAAATATACTGTACATCATCAAATGGGGGAAAATAGTGCAAACTGAAGGAATCAAGACGCCCTATGGAAATAACATCAAAAGTCTGTATGAAGACGATCACTATAAATACTGGGCATCCTTTGAGCTGACAACATCGAGCACACTGAAGTCAAGAAAAAAGGTTAGAAGTGAATACATCAAGAGAGTGAAGATCTTAAAGTCCAAATTCAATAGAGGAAATATCATCAAAGCAATTAACACCTGGGCAACTCTAGTCATTAGACACACAGCTGGAATAATGGACTGGATTTAAGTGGTAGTAAAAGCTGTGGATAGGAAGACTAGAAAAATGATGACAATGAATCATGCCCTTCATCCTTGAAACAATGTTGACAGACTCTACTTACCAAGGAAAATGGGTGAGCATGGAATATTGCAAGTACATCAAACAGTTGAAGAAGAAAAGGGCATTAGAAAAATATCTGAAGGATAGTGAAGAAGATGTTAATGTACTAAGAAGACTTACCAAGTACTGGAGAGAACAAACTGACTTACAAGAAAGACCAAATAAGGAACAGAAAAGAGGTATGGGAAGACAAAGCATTACATGACCAATACATTAAAAAATAGCAGGCAAGATGATAATAATAAGACCTGGCAATGACTAAGAGCAGAAAAGTTGAGGAGTGAGATTGAGGGGCTTATTATGACTTCACAAGACCAAGTCTTAAGAACAAATGCATCCAAAGCCAGAACTGAGAAGACAGCAACAGACAGCAAGTGCCACCTCTTCAAAGAAGCTGAAGAAACAGCGGATTAGTTAGTTAGCTGTTGCAAGAAGACCACACAGACTGACTATAAACAATGGCATGACAAAGTAGCAACAACAGTGCATTGGAAGATCTACAAGAAATATCATTTATCTGCAAGCAAGAACTGGTGGGACCATAAAATAGAGCAAGTAATAGAACATGAGTTAAAATACTCTGGGACTTCAGGCACCTACCACATAACACCCCAGACTTAACAATTGTTGGTAAGAAAAATAAACATCTGGATAATGAACATGTCAGTACTTGGAGATAGCAGACTAGAAGAGAAAGAACCGGAGAAAATAACAGTATACAAAGACCTGCAAATAGAAATAGAATGACTGTGGCAAAAGAAAGGAAAATTAGTACCAATATTCATAGGCACCTTCGGTGCAATCTCAAAACAATGGGAGTACCACTTGATCATCATGGTGGTGATCAGAAAGCCATGGTTGTGCAGTGGTTAGAAAGCAGTATTGCAGGCTAATTCTGCTAACTGCCGATTGCTAGCAGTTCAGCAGTTCAAATCTTACCAGCTCAAGGTTGACTCAGCCTTCCAATTCTTCTGAGATCGGTAAAATGATGACCCAGATTGTTGGGGACAATATGCTGACTCTGTAAATCACTTAGAGAAGGGACAGTAAAGCACTGTGAAGCGGTATATAAGTGCTATTGCTATTGCTATCACCATCAATCAATTAATTGTAAAAGGCAGCTTTGCTCAGAACAGCTTACTTTCTGTAACAATACTTTTAACACTATCAAACATCCACATCTGCCTATCATGAATCCTTGGAAGGAGCTCAATAAATGAATAAAAATGCCAAATCCACTCTGAATATCTGGCTGACTGTGTGATCATCCATAATAATAATAAAACACAAATTTTCCTGGTGTCAGGCTTGTCCCAGCCTGAGCATTTAGGAAAGAAAGACCCTCAACTCAATTTTGAAGTAAAAGGTTCCTTTTGATAAATCAAGTGGTTACAGCACAAGCAAAGCTGGATCTAAATATTCCCATGATTTTCCCCCTTCCCTTGCCCTCCCCCTTTTGACTAGTCCATCAGTGTCCAATGATATTCAAACTAGACATTTTGGAAATGGCTTTGAAGTTTGGCACCTCTTTGGTGGGATTTTGCATTCTGTTCTCATGGCTCTATCATTGATCAATCGGTCTGTTCCAGATTGATACCTCTGGTTCCTGTCATCCTGTCACCCCCCCTTACCTCCCCAATCCTACTCTCTACTTCCCCAATCTCTCCCCGCTGCATTTTACATCAGGATGCAGTGAAGCGGAGTATGCTGAAAATGGCAAACCTGACACCTGGTTCAGTACCTAGGGGAAAAGCAAGGTCTGAAGATTCTTCAAAGATAGTATCAGGACTATCTGAATCTTGTTCCTCAGGGTGGGTGGCAATTAATCCTATTTAAGTAATGGAAACTAGTACATGGTTTCTCTGACAGATCTTATTTGATGGGTAAAAGTAATTGGAGACAAATGCAACCATGCTCTGTACTGTGTGGAGCAGTGATGGCAGAGCCATGGTGGCACAATGGTTAGAATGTAGTATTGCAGGCTAATTCTGCCCATTGCCAGAAGTTTGATCCTTATAGCCAGCAATTTGAATTGACCAGAAATTATCCAATATTGTTGATTCCTGAAGAAATAAAGAAGTAAAGAGGTTGACCTTGACAGAAATATACAACTATCATTACTTAGGTACTGAAACATTCTTTAAGTCCTGGCAAATATGATAATATTCAGAAACAAGGCAAATACCTCTCAGATTCACTAGACTATGAAGAGGAGGGGAGATATTGCATAGTCATAGACTTACAAGACTCAGTTATCATATCCTATCTCAATAATATGTTGTTCTGATCTTCCTGTGATTTTTTTAGTCTGGACTAGCTAGAGGAGTTTTCATGTTCACTGACAGCTTTTTGAGAATGGGATGGATCATTGCCTAAATGCAGATGGAACATACTCTACTTCAAGGATTAATTCATCAACATGGACTTATCCACACATCACAACCCTGGAGAGTGTGACCAACCAGAAAGAAGATGGGTCTAATAAGTAAGTGATTGTGCCAACTACCTGAGGACTCTGGACTCAAATTCTTTCCAGATAATTTTACTCCTTTTATCCTCTCAAAACATCAAAATGCACTTCATTTTATAAATAGAGAATGGCATAGTCAAATTCAGAGATAGGGTATTTTAAAATTGTCTTTGCCTGATGTAATACAAAAGAAAATAATGCTGCAAGCATAACTAAAAGTTTACATGTCTTTGATAGATCATATTTTCAGAAAATATATCTAATATATAATTGTACTCTAGTTTTTTAATTTTCCATATCAGAGTAATAGGATTACAGATTCCAGGGCTGGAAAGGACTTTGGAGGTCTTCTAACCCAATCCCTGCCCAAGCCAGAAGACCTTATACCATCCTGGACAAATGGCTGTCCAATCTTTTCATGAAAACCTCCAGTGATGGAATAGCTATAATTCTGGGAGGTAAGCTGTTCCACTGATTAATTGATCTCATTGTAGGGAAATTTCTCCTTAGTTCCAGATTGGATTTCTCTGAGCTTCCATCTGTAGCCTCTTGTCCAGATACTTTGGAGAATGTCAATCCCTTTTTCTCTGTGACAGCCCCTGAAGAACTGGAAGACAGCTCTCATGTCATTCCTAATCCTTCTCTTTGTTTGGCTATCTAGTTCCCTTAGCTGTTCATCATACAAGACCACACTTGGAATACTGCATCCAGTTCTGTTCATCACAATTAAAAAAAAGATGCTGAGACCCTGGAAAGAGTGCAGAGAAGAGCAACAAAGTTGATAAGGGTTTGGAGGCTAAACTGTATGATGAGCGGATAAGGAAACTAGGTATGTTTAGCCCAACAAAAAGAAGGATTAGGGTTTACATGATAGCTGGTATTTGAGGGGCTGCCACAGAGAATATGGGATAGACTTATTTTCCAAAGTACCTGAGGGAGGGAAAAAAGCAGTGGATGGAAGTTTGTTAAAGCAGAGGTCCCCAACCTTTTGGGCACCAGGGGCTGGTTCCAAGGAGAAAGGTTTTTCCACGGATTGGAGAGTGTGTGGTTTTGTGTGCTGCCTGCATCCCACATGCATGCCGCAGCCAGTCCATGAACCAGGGATTGGGGACCCTTGTGTTAAAGTATAAAGTGGTACTATCACTTCTCATGATTTTGATGCTATCCCTCTGTTGATGCATCCAGGACTATATTGGCTTTTTTGGCAGTTGTGGCACACTGCTGACTCCTATTTAAGTGGTGGTCCACTAGGATACCTAGATCCCTCTCACAGTTACTACTATTGAGTGAGGTACCATCTATACTGTACATGTGCATTTGGTTTTTCTTGTCTAAGTGCAGGATCTTACTTTTCTCATTACTGAACTGTATTTGTTATATAAGGCCCAGTGTTCAAGTCTGTCAATATCCTTCTGAATCCTGAGTCAAACTTCCAAGGTGCTTGCAATTCATCCCAGTTTGGTATCTCTGCAAATTTGATGAGCTCTCCTTCTATCCCTTCATCTAGATTATTTATGAAGATGTTGAAGAGCACTGGGTCCAAGATAGAACCTTGAAGTATCCTATTATATGCTTCCCTCCATGAAGATGTAATTCCATTGAGGACTTTTGTTTTTGTTTGTTGAAATCAGCTGACTTTTTTCAGTCACCTATTTACTATTCAATTTTAAATATGTGCTTTTCATACGTTTTTCATGTCAAACAGGAGTGATAAACTCATGCCAGTGTAGGCACAACATGGAAGTATTTGAGCCTGAATTATCTCAGCCTTAGATTCACATTAACTGAGTAATTTACAGTGCCCAAAAGACAGGAATGTTATGATATTGATTATATGTGTGAATGGCTAAAGTTCAATACAACACATGCAGCTTTTGTTTTATACTGAAGTTTCATGAACCATTTCTCAAAAAATATGCCCATATCTAATGTCTTTAATTATATAAACATACATAACGCCATTTTCTGATCAATTTGTATGATGTAAGTAGAGCAAATATTTGTACAAAAAAATATTTAATATTAGAAACAAATTCAGCTTGTTGTCCCCCATCCAGGCCCCCACAGCCTCTAGGGACTGTTAAAAGGTGGTCACAGAATCACATGGGACACCAAGAGTGGAAATATAGAATTGGGTTTCATTAACACACAATATATACCTCAATCCATGATGACGGATTATCTCACCCAGCGGTTTCATATAGAGGTTAAAAAGGAGTGGAGATAGTACCGAATCCTGTGATACACAACAGAATAACGGCTGACGGCTATACCTCTCACTCCTTATTGATACCGACTGGGACCTGCCACAGAGAAAGGACCCAAACCAGCGCAAACTGTACCACCCATCCCCATCCCCTGCAGAGATCATTGACAAGCATGATGTCATTTCCATCCCATAACCAGATCTGAATCCTAACTGAAAGAGGTCTAGATAATCCGTTCCATCCAGGATCCTTTGCAGCTGCCAGACCACCACCTTTTCCACAACCTTCCCTAAGAATGGGAGGTTGGAAACTGGATGAAAATTGTCCAGCCAAGTGGGATCCAGTGATGGTTTTTTAAGGAGAGGGTGAACGAGAGACTGCTTAAAAGCATCCAGAAATGTCCACTCTTCTAGTGATATATTAATCACTAGCTGGACCCATCCACTAGTCACCATCTTGGAGGCATTCACCATCCAGGAAGGATAAGGATCTAACTGAAAGATGGTGGCACTGACAGCACTGACAGAGGAGCCCTATCCTCTTCATCAGGGCCAACTGGATCAAACCATTCCCAGATAACAGGCGAGACTTCTCCATGGGCATCTCACAAGGACTAGTTCTATGCATAAGGTCCAACTGGGAATGGATCTGAGCAACTTTGTCCATCAGGTGCTGGACAAACTCCTCTGCCTGACCCTGCAAAATATCACCCAAGCTCCCCTGATCTAGTAGGGAATGGGCAACCCAAAACAGGGCTTCTGGACAGCACTCTGAGGATGCAATAAGAGCAGGGAAATACTGCTGTTTCACCACAAGGTACTGCCACGAGGTAGCCCTTAATAGCTGTTCTAAGTGGTGTCCTGTTGGAGTCATCCATTATCTTCCTCAAGTGGCACTCTAGGCATCTTTTGGCCCTTTTCAGAACATGTAGCTTCTCTGTAAACCATGGGGAGCATCTGGAATGATGAGTCAAGAGAGGCTGCATGGGCACAATCTTGTCCAAAGCAATGGTAGCCCTTAAATTCCAGGTTGCCACCACAGCTTCAACAGGACCATGCAGCAACACCTCCGTGATATTCTCCAGTTCCCTCTGGAACCCATCAGGATCCATCAGTCACTGGGGGTGGATCATCCAAGTGGGTCCAGTCTTCCTGTGGAGGGGGGGGCAGAATACTAGAGTCTCAAGGACTCAAGGACACAATGACAAGGGGAGATAATCTTACATCCTCCACCAGGTCACATTGCCATTGTTCCAGCAAAAAGATCAAGTCCACTGATCCACTGACCACTATCCAGTTATAATCTGAGATAGGCCCATGGGCCAGTTATAATCTGAGATAGGCCCATGGCTGCCATGAATTCCTGGGCTTCTTCAATGCAGATTGAAGTCCCCCAGAACCATAAGACTAGAGAACTACACCACGAGTCCTAGCAGCTCAGGCAGAAAGGTTGCTGCACAGCAGAGAGGCTAGTATACTAGCAACAATCCCATCTGATCCTGTGAGCCCAACTTCAGGAACAGAGTCTTACAACCAGAGATTTATGGAGCAAGGCCCCTGAAAGTCAACACAACAACAAAAAAGACTCTCTGATAACTACTGCCACCCAACCTCCTCTGTCTTGGGGACTTCCCTTTTGTCAAACCTGGACACATTTCCAACAGGGCAAACCACCTTCCAGGATCAGCCAGGCTTCAGCAATGCATGCCAGGTTGGCTTACTCCTCTTTAATAAGATATTGAACAAAAGGAGCTTTATTATTGAACAACCTGGCATTCAGCAGCAGTAGCTGGACCCAAAGGTCTCTGGGGTGTGTGTGCTGTCCAGGGAATAGGGATGAGTTCAGGGGTCTGGAACATACCACTGATATTAAATATTGGGGGGCATCTTCCCCTGTAATAGCCTGCTATCTGGCTCCCGTAGCATACCCTGCCCTTCACTTGATCCTGCCGTATGCCCCCCCCCAAGATAAATATTCCTTCTACTATAGCAATCTTATTTGTTTATTGCAATTCTTGCAGGCTATGTTTCCCAACAAAAAATATATGAACTTCTTGAGAAATATTAACCCATGTTATTAAGATTGTTTTAGCTTGACTTAAAAATATTATTCTAAGAATATTGTCCATGGTATCAATAGACATTTACTTAGTTATTTACTTTACTTAATTACTTACTTACGAGATTTAGAGGCTACCTAACTCTGAAAAGACTGTAAAATATTATTTTGTTGTCACTTGGATAATTATGTAGCATTTATGCAACCTAATTACCAAGCCCAGAGATGAAACCAACAGCCTATGTAGCATTTATATATTCTCCCAAACATCTTTCAAATGAATGCTCACAGAATTAATTCCTTCTCATCAAAAAAATTAAATTAAATTAAAATGGAGAACACCTCAAAAACAGGGTCTGAAGACAGCTCTGTTACTGGCATGTCATACAATACAAATAATTTACTTCAAATACGTGCACCTGCTGCAAAACCTAGAGACATATAAGCAATATAATGGTGGAGTGCTCCTTTACCAGTCAGGAAAATCTTCAGGGTTTGATAAAAACATGCTCAACATAGATTGACTTAAGAAACTGCATCAGTGTTGCCTATGGATCCAGAAATATGTAGAATTCCTTGAGATACTTTGATCAGTTTCTTATGGTGTATTCATTGGCATTCCTTTAGATGCTACAGCTAAGAAGGCACCTTCAAAATTTCCATTTAGGAGGATAGCAGTGACAACTTTATTGCCAATATATCCACATGAAGGTGTTAATTCCTGAAGAAGATAGTTATGAGACATATTGTCTTTTTTCAGAAAATGCAGTTTATTTATCTACAGCTTCTATGTTTTTTATCCCAAAGGCATGGGAAAGATATGGAAAGGCATGGGAAATGGCATTTATCAGTCCAAGGCTGATGGGTTTTGGTATGGTTGATAATTAAAGAGAACAAAGCAAGTGGAAAGTCCTTTAAAATAAAATAAACTACTCTATATTTTGTCATAGACTTACACTTATCTTTGTTCCATCATTGTCCAAGTCTCTCTCTGGTGATAATTCCACCTGTTGGGGAATGAATAACTGTTTTTACATACTGAAGGCAAGACATTTCTTATGTAAAAATGAAATTCCATCACTTCTCATTTCAAATTACTCCAATTTGCAATCTACAATAAGATTGTAAAGCAAGAATCTCTAACAATTGAGGTATTTACAGGTTTTCAAATGTGCTAGAATGCTGCTGATCTGTACTTATTGCAAGATTGAGTCATTGCTTATATAATTAGACATATGGGTCACTAAGTGACTGCATAATATACATATGAGATCATTATGAGAATCTGCTGTGGTTCAGTATAACATATATGTGTCTGACCTATTTCTTGCACCTGCTTTGCCTACTTGTTGCATAATGCGATACCATCATCACATTATGCAATAAGTAGGCAAAGCAGGTGCAGGAAATAGGTCAGACATAATATCTTACCTTAAGCATTGTTAAATATGTGTTTGCCAAATTCATAGTTAGGGGTCTCTCTAGTAGTTACAGCAAAGTAGAGGTAATCTACTATTAAAAGTCTGATGGCAATTGACAAATAACAGGAAAGTGTCTTTCACCCCAGAACCATCTGGTTGACTACTATGGACATGAGAGTATCTACTCATATGAATAATGTTGCTTCAAAGAATGTCCTTACCTCATCCCAGGGCCTAACACAGGCATGTCAAACTCGTGACGTCACGTGATGTCGTGCGATGTATTGCAACTTTTCCCCCATTGCCGGCAATGGGTGAGCGTGGTTTCAGTATGATGCATCCAGCCTGTGGGCTGGCAGTTTGACATGCCTGGTCTAACAGAAGTAATTCAAGTCCATATTCTCTTAAATAACAACACTGGTTAATTAAGCCACACTGGACCACCACAAGACATGATGGTCCATAAGTTTCATTGAAGAGGCTTTCATCCTGCAATAGCTTAATTTATATCCTCATGAAGGTTCTTCCATTTTTTTTCTTTTCAGAGCTATTATTGTAACCAGTCTAGTTTTCAAATTTTTTAAATTAAATTTCCAGATTAGGTAATAAAACAAAGCAAACAGAAACTCTGAATACATGACAAAGATTTGTCTCTTGGGAGATAGATCCAAAGAATGATCTGGCTGGAGCCAAGCACTGCCTATAATAATCAGGCACATGCTGTGAGCTGACATGTTTACCTCCACTGGAGGTATTTTTATCAAAAATTCAGAGAGAAGAGAAAATAAGTTTATTGCATTGTGAATTTATCAGTGAGTACATGAGATACAGAACTGATTCTGCATATTGCTGATTAATGAATAAGTAATAGTAAGTATTCAATGTAGAGTTTATTTCAGTTTATCACAATATAAAACAAATCCACAATCTCAATCTATTCCCCACCATTACCACCATTACCACTTAAAATAAAATAAATCTTGAATCCTGAGGCTAAACAGATTGGTCTGGAAATAGCTTGAAAGGATCTAATATACTCTGGATCTAATCTGGAATCCACAGGAATATTTTAAAAGTCCAGATAATATCCTGTATATAAAATGAATTTTATGGAATAATATAAAACATGTTTGGATGGACTGACCATCATTAATTCTAGACTAAAATTTTAATTTAAGAGGATAGTAACGAATAGTTAAATGTCTGTGGCAATTCTCAGTCATCCAGATCATGGTTGTCTCAAAGATGCTTTTTCAAAAGACAATTGGACTTTCTTTGTTTTTCCTTGAAGACATTTCACTTCATTAACCCATGGAAACTTCTGTTCTATGTCCTCCTTTGAATATTAGTAGACTTTATCTAAAAATCATGGGGGGGGTTTGAGGAAGAAAATTATGTTCAACTCATTACTGATAGCAAAAGCCATTCCTCATTGCTATAGTTAGCTAGATAATTTGTTTAGATATCTCTTGCTTCAATAATATTAATGAATTCTGAAACTGTCTGGACATAACAAAGACATTGCAGAGATGAGTAGGCAGAATCTGAAAGACGCAAACATGTATTTTCCATTCTGTCTCAACATAAGGAATAAAGCTCACATGAAATCTAATAAGTTCTTTATAAAATTATATGCTTTGCATTGATCAAATTTACACTCCTTAAGAGTATATATCTTTTACTCATGCCTAAGAATAACAGATCTTTCAAAACCTGTTAGCAATGAAATAAAAAGCCAGGGTTCTATCCCTTGGCATTGTCTCTTGTTCAGTGATTTTTTTTTAAACTTCTCCTGGTAAGTGAGTATATTGCATTTTCAGGGAAAACCAGATCTGTTCCCTGAATCTCTATTTTCTAGCTGCTTATGAAGTGCTTAGGATGTGAGCTGGTACCTGAGTGTCCGTCAACTCAGCTCCAGCTTCTTGGTCCTCAGTTGCCCTCAGAAACCACCACTGGATTTCCAGGTACACTGAGGCAGAGCCACTCTGGAATGCACAAGACATCTCCACATTCTGCCCCTCAGTAGCTGTGATATTCTGAGGGAATTCAGTAAATTTGGCTGGAAAAGAAAAGCAGATCTCATTAGGATTCTTTTTCTCTTTTTCTGTCTTTACTCACCCCCCTCTATTCATTTCCTTGATTTCCTTTCTTTGGAATATAATCTTATACAGATGCACATGGGAATAAATTGCACTGCATTCACCAGATCATATTTATAAGTGATCATGCAGAAGATTTTGCATGTACCTGATTAGTTGATTGAATAAGACTTAAACTCAACTAAGCACACTTAGGATTGCAGTACTCTCTTTCCCCATTTTCTTTCTTTTTCTTGTACTAATGTTCATGTCTTTTCTGTTCTATGTCCTCCTTTGAAGTATTAATAATCACTTTTATTTTTCATCCATATTTGTCTAAGAACCACTTCTGTCCATGGGCGAATGGAAAAACTATAGAAATATTTGCACAATTACATATAATGAAGTGCAAATAATGTATGGAAGGCAGTATTTCAATAATTTTCCTTAGGAATTAGAGAAATATATCAAACAATCCAAATGTTTCTTGTTTGTATATTTACCTATTAGGTATTAAGTAATTATCAAAATAGCATGCTTCTTTTTTTATTTTTAAAAACAAGATTTGAAAAGTGTGTTATGGCATTCCTTATAAAACTTCCTGTGGTTAAATCCTACTTAATGTCATTCTTAATTTTATTTGAAATACCACACTAAATAAAAAGTAGATAATATTTTAGTTCAGAAGATTCAAACACTCAAAATACTTTGCTTTATTAGTTCAGTCCCAGCTATCTCTTTGAAAAACACAAAATAAAGAACATATTTCTTAATACATATTTGAGAGAAAAATTGGCATATGCCCTTTATATCCCCACAGGAACATTGGGAAAGTAATCTGCTCAATTAAGCCACCACCACATCTTGCTTTCAGTTTTCAGACAGTAAGCACCAGTTTGACCACTTCAGTTCTGTGATATTACAGAGTCACAGTGGACATGCTGAAAAGTCTTCCATAATATCACACATATATGTGCTTGATTATATCCTGTGGCTCATTGCTGTGTAATTGGAGAAAATCCTTGATTGCTCTTCACTTTTTAAGATTGCGAACAGCCACAGGGATCTTTCTCAGGGATCTCTCTCTCTCTGTGTTTTCTTTGAAAAGAAAGTCTCCCACACTATCCCCCTCCCAATCATTTGCTAGTATAGAAACTCATTGCTAGTAAAAAAGAAAAAGTAATCATATTCCTGCTGATTATTATTCCCTCACTCCGGCCCCATCTATGTCTAAAGTTAAACAAATAAATAAGCCAAAAATTGCTAATGGCATTTCTGGTTGTCTGTACAGTATTTGGAGGAGAGTCCTGATACGATTTCTCTCCATGGTGCTGAAATCTACACTGCAGCCTTTAAAGTCTCAAACAACTGGATGGATTCTGTAGAGCAGGGGCTACTTGTAATGCAGATGGTGCCTTTGTCAGGGCATTTGGGGCCAGCAAACGGAATAGTCTTTGCAGAAATACAGACAGAAACCAAGGTTTGAGAACATGAACATAGGATTATAGGGGAAAACAGAAGAGAGGGAGGGGAGAGAGGAGAGAGTGACATTCTAAAAAAAACTGTACTATTTAAAGCAGAAAAACAAATTCTCTTTTCCACACACTCCATGATTCTGAATTCTGAAAAGAAGGTTTGGAAAATTACATATATAACCTCTATGTTTAAAAAACAAATCAACAACCTCTTTTTAAATGAAAGCACTGCTCAGATATAAACAGCAATATATCTATAAGATTGCAATAGTGGTGAATAGCTCGGGTGTAGGATGAATCTATAATTAATGAACCTTCATCCTCATCTATAAGATTTTTATGCTACATTTGTGTCTGGAAACTGAATGCACATATTTATATTGTACTCACTTCTGATGAACGTAAGATTTAAAAAGGGAAATACAAGGAGCGCTTACTTCAATACCCACCCCCCTGTTCTTTTTCTGTCTACCAGATTCCCTCTATTCCAATCTTGACAAATGGTGGCTCTTACCTTGAGAAGAAAGTCCTTGCTGTATGTAAAATACTATGAAGAAATGGAATCCAATATAAACCCAAAAGATGCCCATGATTCCAAAACAAGAGGGTGGTCAGAAAATCACATCAGGATAATGCAAGAGAGCCACACAATCCCACAAGAAAAGGAAGCACAAAGAAATTTTACAATGGGATTTGACACCTGCCAATGTTCTCCTGGAAAATCTGAAAAGGGGAAGGCCAGCTTCAGAGGAAAAGAGAGACAGACAAATAAACAGAGAGACAGACAGATAAACAGAGAGAGACTAATTGCTCCGATGCCAGCTGTCCAGATCCAGTCTTTCTTGGACTTGGAAAGCAGATTCTTCAGAGCACCTTTCCTGCGACTTTGCAGTTCTATCAGCCCCTGCTGCTAAACACTGCACGATGAGCGCCCTCTCTAAACACAGTGCCAGCTTGGAAAAATAGGGAGGGAGATGAGAGCCTGGCGTTGCTCATCGCACTTCGACTTTCCCCCTTCTTTGCTCTCTCTCGGAGCAGCTGTGCTGACGCTTTGTACGCTGGCTTCTCGCTAGCGCCGTCTCTGTCTCTTTCCCCCTCCTCGCTTCTATGGTGCTGAAATAAGCACGAAAAGGAAGCATATAATGGGAATCATTGCAGAGGACAGAAATGTTGATTACATTGATGGGGGAATTTTCTGCACCCCTCCCATCCTAGACTGAGGGTTCAATGCAGCGGTTTCATTGATGACTCTGTTTCCATTCCTTTCCTCTCTCCATCTCTCTCCCTTTCTTTATTTTTATTTTATTTATTTTTTATTTTATTTATTAAATTTATATACCGCCCTATCTCCCTTACGGGACTCAGGGCGGTGAACAGGCGATACTAAAAACCACAATAATAAATAAATAGTTTCTGTTCTAAAATCAAATTAAATAACAGGCCTGTTCTAAAAACACCCCATACAAAACCCCCACTAAAACATAATCAAACTACGCCAGGCCGGCCGCACGNGCACGGAATAGATGGGCCTTCAGGGCTCGGCGAAAAAGGCGCAGGTCCGCAACTGTACGTAGGTCGGGGGGTAGGTCATTCCAGAGGGCAGGAGCTGCCACAGAGAAGGCTCTCCCCCTGGGGGTCGCCAGCCGGCATTGTCTGGCCGACGGCACTCTAAGGAGGCCCTCTCTGTGGGAGCGGACTGGTCGAAGGGAGGCTATAATTAAAGAGCCAAATTGTTTTATTTTGCTGCTTTTGTGTTATATGTTTCATACTGTAAGCTCTGATATATCACAATAGTGACAGAAAATAGTTTTACAACCTTGTTTGTAAGAATCCTGATCCAAAATAGATTCCCTCCTAGGAATTATTTTCAGTATCATTTTTGAATATTCCTAGGTTATAAAAAGTTGGTTACAATTATAGAAGGGTGATTAATGTCATTTTACATTTTTATATTTTTCAAACATATTTTCTGAATGAAAAATAATTTGAATTCTGACTGATTTTCTGAAATGTATTTTCATATACCAATACTAAGGGGTGTGGTGGTTCAATGGTAAAGATGCTGATCTTGTCAGCTGGAAAACTGATAGCCTGGGTTCAAGACTTGAGTGCTGTATGATGGGGTGAGCTCCCATTACTTGCCTCAGTTCCTGCCAAGCTAGCAATTCGAAAACATGCAAATGTGAATAGAAAAATAGGTACAACTTTGGTGAAAAGGTAACAGCATTCTGTGTGCCTCAGCATATAGTCATGACCATGGAAATGTCTTCAGGCAACACTGGCTCCTTCGGCCAAGAAACAGAGATGAGCACTACCCCTTAGAGTCAGAAATGACTGGAAGGGGAAAAGCTTTACTTTTACCTTTATATCAATAATAGAAGAAAGGAATATCTTGGGAACAAAATTCCAAGGTGACATTCATTAATCACAAATTGATGAATACCATTTCAGTATTCAGTAATGAAAATAATTGCACAACCCACATATATTTAAAGTTAGCAGAAATTATCCCTATAATTTCTATTGAAAAGGGACGTGGATTTAACTCAAAATGAGGTCACTATGTCACAATATAGAGAAATGGAATATGCTTTGAGAATAAGGGGATTGAAAGAGAATGTTCAAGAAAAATTGGAGGAAGAGATTGCAGCAGATTTGGCCTTGGTTTTGTCCTGTCAACCTGAGGAAATTATGAGAGAAATGGAAAAAAAGTTTAGAGTCAATTCATGGGTTGCAAGACAGAAACCTTCCAAGAGATGTTGTTATCTACTTTTCCAGAAAATCAATCCGTAATGAAATTATTCAAGCTTTTTACAAGCAGAAATTTCAAATTTTAGGACAAGATGTTATAATTTTAAAGGAGATACCACCCAAAATACTTAGAAGAAGGAAGGATTTCGCCTTCCTGGCTGAAGAGTTGAAAAAGCGACAAATTCAATTCAGATGGGATATACCTGTTGGTATAATGGTCAATTACATGGGTACACGTTATTGGCTTAATACAATTGCAAAGGCAAGGGACTTTTATATTTCAATTTTGAAAGTAGGCTCACCATTGTCTCTGCAAGGTACCAGGAAGGAAGGAATCTTTGAAGATAAAGTGGCTGAAGGAGCCATATCATCATCAAGTATTATAAATCTACAAGACCAGGATCAAGTTAAGCAACAATTTATGGAAATTAAAGATGATCCGAAATCACAAAGAATGACCCGTGCAGCTCACAGACGCAAAGAAAGAGAGCAACAAAAAGTGGATGTGGTACTTACAGCACAGCAAGTAATCTCAGAGCCAGTAGGAGGAGCGAGGCCGAAGAGATCAGTAACAGCTGATTTACAAGGAGCGTTCCAGAGGCTCACTGCCATTAAAGATGGCAAGGTTCCTGACATGGAATGTTAATGGTTTGAATTCTCCACAGAAAAGAAAAAAAATATTTTATTATTTGAAGCAACATAAAAATGATGTTGTTTGTTTACAAGAAACTCACATTACAGCAAAGGATCAAAAATATTTGATTAATTCACGGTTGGGAATACATTTTATGGCACCCGCGCCTCAGAAAAGAGGCGGGGTAGTTATTTATGTTAGGAAAGAGTTTTTGCCTAAATTGATTGACTCTGATCCAAAAGGAAGATATGTTTTTATTGAAATATTATTGAATGGGAAGAAATGTCTTATTATTGGATTATATGCCCCAAATCAACAGCAGAAACAGTTTTATAAATTGTTACATTGGAAATTAAATCAATTGGATTACAAATCAGTTATTATGATGGGAGATTGGAATGGTGTTTTAAATTCAAGAAGAGATAAGAAAGGTTCCTGTAAAGCTTTTAATTCAACATTGCCTAAAACCTTTTTTGATCTGAAGGATGAACTGGAATTAAAAGACATCTGGCGAGAACAAAATATGGAAGAAAGAGACTATACTTTTTTTCGGATAGGCACCAATCTTATTCTAGAATTGATTTTTTTTTAATTACCAATGATTTCTTTTCCAGGGTGAAGAATGTTAAGATTTTTCCTAGGACATTGTCGGATCATAGTCCTGTATGGATGGAATTATTTGCTGAAGAGGGGAATAGAAGAACTTGGAGATTGAATGAAAATTTATTTAGATATGATATAAACTTGCAGAAATGTAGAGATCAATTGAAATAAAGACACTTTGATTTCAATGGTCTGGGATGCTAGTAAAGCATATATTATTATTATTATTATTATTATTATTATTATTATTATTATTATTATTATTATTATTATTATTATTATTATTTATCAAATTTATACCCCGCCCTTCTCCTAACGGACTCAGGGCGGCTTACAGCCAGTTAAAACAGATAACTAATACAATAATACTAATTTTAAAATATGATTAAAATGAAATATTCATTATTGGCCG
>NW_015387686.1:55043-62030 GCF_001527695.2 Protobothrops mucrosquamatus
AAAATTTAGCAAAACACCCCTCTCCCCCCTCCCTGGGACCCCTTAAGATCCGAATTAAAAACCTAGCTAAAAATCCCCTTAGCCTCCGTTTTTGCCACCTCTCATGGTTTAAAAACCCCTCCTCAAGGTGGGCCCTCGTTAACTTTGAGGGCCAAAGCTGCGCGAGCGGGGACTCTCGCAAAGCATAGAGGTCAGTCGCCAGGTAACATATTCGCATGATTAAAAAAGTTAAACAAAATCAATAAGCATTGGCCGCAGTCCCTTAAGCCAGAATATAATGGTATAAACCCATATATGCTTCCTGGATAGTCAGAATAGGGAATGATGATAGTCAGTCTCAGGTAGCAAAGACTCACAGGGGACAATGGCAGACAGTTCCTGGCAACAGCAGCCGATGTACAACGATGGCAGTCCGTCCCCAGCAACAGCAGCCAGAGCAATGATAGTCAGTCTCTGGCAACAGCAGCCCGCCTAAAGCGATGTCAGCCAGTCTCCAGTAACAACAACTTCCTTTCGTCCCGCCTGCTCCACTCAACGTCCAGCAAAACAGGACAGAGTCCAAGGCAAGGCAGGTCCGAAGGGGGAGTCCCCAGGCCCAGAGCAAGCCAAAAACAGTCCTCAAAGCAAGGCAAAAGCAATCCTCGAAGCCATCCATGTCCCAACAGCCTGTGAAGGTTTGTGTCCCTTTAAATTTCTCCTTTCCTTTCCTGAGGCAGCTTGTAGCTTGTAGCTTGTTCTTTTGCAGCCTGGCCTCTCCACGTTGACTCACTTCTTCACGCTGACTCACTGAGAGAGTTGTTGGAGAAAATAGGAGGAGGAAGGAGTAGTAAGTATGTTCACCGCCTTGAGCTACCAAGGTTGCAGCAACCATTTCTCATAGATTTTGCTGAGCTCTCTAACCATGCTTATGCCAGTGGGTTAAGGGGTTGTGAGTGGATGTATATGAGAGATATTCTGATTTATATGAATAATGTTTATAGGCGTAAACAAATGCAAAAACGAAAAGAGTTAGAGGAGGAGATTAAATTAAAAGAACAGGCTTTTATTTTAAATCCACTGGATAATAATTTAAAAGTATCTATAACTGTGCTTAGGGAGCAATTTAATATGTTAATAGCAGATCAGACCGCAACTAATTTAAGGTACATGAAATATAATACATTTTGTAATGCAAATAAACCTGGAAGGTGGTTGGCCTACCAACTACGAAAGAAGCAGAAGTCAAGAATTATAGAGAAAATAGATTATAATGGTAAAATAACATCTCAACAAAATTTGGTTAAAAAGAGTTTTTTGGATTTTTATTCTAAGTTATATGCTTCTGAAAATATACAACTTGAAGAAATAGATAATCACTTACAGCAGGCACATTTTCCTAGATTGTGCCTGCTGTAAAAGGGAAAAAATGAATTGTTTAATTACATCTGAGGAGATTAAGGGGGCAATTAAGCAATTAAAAGTTGGTAAGGCACCAATTAGCAGCAATTAGCAGCAATTTATTACAAGATGTTATCTGAAGAAATGATAGAACCATTAAGGGAATTGTTTAATAGTATTTTGTTGGGTGAAGAGGTACCTCCATCTTGGAGAACTGCTTTTATATCTTTAATACCAAAGGAGGGTCAGGATTTGACTCAACCTAAGAATTATATCTTTATTGAATACAGATTATAAGATTTTTTCAAAAGTAATGGCAAATAGATTAATGCAAGTGTTGAGCCAATTGATTCATAGTGATCAATCTGGATTCATAACTGGAAGATATATGAAGTATAACGTAAGACAAATTATTAATTTAATTGAATATTTGGATAAGAATAATCAAATTCCTGCTGCTTTTATATTTTTGGATGCTGAAAAAGCATTTGATCAATTAGATTGGGGGGTTTTGTTTCAAGTTATAGACAGAATGAATTTTGGGGGAAAAATTTTGTCCGCTCTTAAGGCTATTTATCAACAGCAATCTGCACAGATTATAGTTAATGGGGGGGGGGTAACAGAAGCATTTAAAATTGAAAAAGGAACTAGACAAGGATGTCCATTATCTCCATTGTTATTTGTGTTAACAATGGAGATTTTGTTAATTAAAATTTGTGAGTCTTCTATAATAAAAGGAATTAAGGTTAATAAGATTGATTATAGGTTAAGAGCTTTTGCAGATGATTTGGTGTTAACATTAACTCATCCAAAAGATTCGGTAATTGATTTGGTTAAAATTATTGCACAATATGGGAAAGTTTCTGGTTTCAAGGTAAATTGTAATAAGACTAAAATATTACCGAAAAATATGTCTATGAATGATAAAGATATGTTAGTTATGCTCACAGGTTTTGAAATGGTTAAAAAGGTAAAATATTTGGGAGTTTATATTACAGCTTCTAATGCTAAATTGTATAAGAATAATTATGAATCTTTATGGGTTAAGGTGCAAAAGGATTTAAGTGATTGGAAAAAATTACAATTATCTTTGTTGGAGAGAATTTCAGCAGTAAAAATGAATGTCCTTCCAAAATTTCTTTTCTTGTTTCAAATGATTCCCATCTTAAAAAAAGATGCTAATTTGGAGGATTGGCAAAAGGGTATTAATAAGTTTATTTGGGCAGGCAAGAAGCCAAGAGTAAAGTTTAAGATCATGCAAGATATAAGGGAACGAGGAGGACTTAAAGTCCCCAACTTAAAATTGTATTATGATGCGGTGGTTTTGACATGGATTAGTGACTGGTTAAATTTAACAAATAGAAATATACTTTCTCTTGAAGGATTGGATTTGTTGTTTGGTTGGCAGGCATATTTAATTTATGATAAAAAGGTAGATAAAAATTTTAAGGTTCATATTTTAAGAAGTGCTTTATTACGAGTTTGGAAGAAATATTATTATAAATTAAATTATAAAATTCCTATCTGGGCAATCCCAGGACAGGTAATAGAGGGGATATCTAGGGGAGTTAATTTGGATAAAGTTTCTTATAGGGAACTACTTTGTCTGGTAGGATGAGATTGGCAACTTAAATCTTTAGTAGATTTGAAACAAGAAAATATCGAATATTCTTGGTTTTACTATAACCAATTGTTAATGAGGTGGCGTTTGGATCAAAAAGTTGGTATTACTTTACAGGATGTAAATTTGATGAAACAGATTAAAGATCAATCTCAAGCTCATATAAAAAGAATTTATAATGCATTGATTGAACTGGATTCAGAAACAGAATTGGTTAAAGATTGTATGATAAAATGGGCTCAAAATATACAAGAACCAATTTTATTGGAAACATGGGAGACAATTTGGATTAGAAATGTAAAATTTACCCAAGCTCAAAACTTAAGGGAAAATTTTTATAAAATGTTTTATAGGTGGCATTTGGATCCTCAAAAATTGTCCTGCATGTATCCTAATTTACAACCTAAGTATTGGAGATGTGGCAACTTAGATGCAACCTATTTTCATATTTGGTGGACATGCAGGGAAGTAAAGGCATTTTGGATTAAGATATGGTGGAACATTCAAAATATTTTTAAGAAAAAGATAAAGTTTAAACCGCAGATTTTTTTGCTGGGTATTATGGAAGATATGGATACAAAAGAAATGGATTTGATGTTGAACTTGATAATTGCTGCAAGACTATTAGTAGCTCAATGTTGGAAAACGGAATGTTTGCCCACTATAGAAGAATGGTCACTTAAAGTCTCAAACTTAGCAGAAATGGCCAAGATTTCCGCTTATGTGAAGGACTATTCACAAGAAAGATATATTTCGGTTTGGAGAAGATGGATAGATTATATTGAGAGTAAACTAAAAAGTTTCATTTGGTTTTTGAGTAAATTTTAGAGTATTAATGTAGTTTATATGTTATAATAGGTTACTTATTTTTATTTATGATTATTAGTATGATGTTATAATTATTGTGTTTAATACTAGTATATTTGTTTAAAAGAGAGTTAAAGGATGTCATAGATTTGTTATTCTAATAGTTGATTAATGTTAGATAGAGTATGGTTATTGTATTGTTAACCCTGTGATTGGCTCTGGGAAGTGGGGGGGAGGGAGGGGGAGGGGAAGGGTGGGTTTAGGAGAGGGGGGAATTATATTGTAAAACTTTTATAAAATTTTCAATAAAAAAAAAGAAAAAAGAAAAGGGAACGGTCAAGATGATTGTGCTGGCCACTTCCAGGCAATGGTGCATTTCTTCATTCCTCACAAAGGGTGACACCTCCCCAGCTGTGTTTCTTGCCTTTTTTTCTCCTTCCCTCATCTCAAATATTTTCCCACCACTCTGTACTTAGGAAAGAAGGAAGGAAAGAAGGAAAGAAGGAGAGGGAGGGTCTGAGGAAAGTCCTGCCTTAGTCCTGCCCTGCTGCCCTTTCACCATCCCCTTGCCCCCTCCTCCTGGCCTATCCTGGGGGTGTCCCATCCTATTGCTAAGGAAGCTTTGTATATAAAGTCGGGTCTCCTCCCATGGAGAGGGAATGGGCCTCCCTCTGACTTTGTCCTTGTACCCATCATGAGCAACCTGGCTAAGGAGAGCAAGCACAGCAGCAGCAGCCTTAAGTGCAGCTAGGTGCCCCCTTGGGGAAGTGGGGCTGGGCTTGGTGCCGTGGGTGCTTGAGGGCCAGGCTGGATGTTTGACCTCTGCTGCCCAGGGCTCAGGGCAGCCCGCACCACCATCCAGCCCCCCTGCATGGCCTGAGAGGAACAGTGAGGCTCCTCCAGTGGACCATGCCTTGGCACTTGCCCTGGTCCCACCCCCTTCTGCCAGAGACCCTCAGATCTGTCCCACTCCTGCCCAGGCCCCACAGGCACCCTTGACACGAACGATGTAGAGCTGGCCATGCCCACCCAGTAGACCACACCCACTCAATCCACGCCCACCCTGTAGGCTGCATCCACCCTGGCCACACCCACCCAGCCCCCCAAGGGCAACCGCAATGCTGATGCGGCCCTCAATGAAATTGAGTTCGACACCCCTGCTCTAAGTGCTTCAAGCTCAGATGGAGAATGGATGAAATAGCATCCTCCGTAAAGCGATTTGGTTGGTAGGCAAACTGAAGCGGGTCAAATGCTGGTGGGAGACTAGATACAATGATGTCCTTTATCAGCTTCTCAAAGCATTTCATAATGGTGGATGTCAGTGCAACCGGACGGTAATCATTGAGGCCTGTAATTGTGGACTTTTTTGGCGCTGGCAAGATGATGGCCATCTTAAAACACGATGGGACCGCTGGATGCTGCAATGAGAGATTGAAGATATCTGTGAGAACACAAGCCAGTTCATCTGCACATTCCCTAAGGACATGTCCAGGGATGTTATCTGGGCCTGCTGTTTTTCAAATATTAACTTTCTGCAGTGTTTTCTGGACAAAGGTGACATCAAAGCTTGGCACTTGCTTGTCAGGATGGGGTACAGCTTTCCTAGCAGGAGTGCTATTTGATGCCTCAAATCTACCAAAAATGTATTCAGTTTGTTTAGGAAGTCTGTGTCGTCCTTGCATCTCGATGGAGTCACCTTGTAATCCATAATGGCCTGGATTCCTTGCCACGTTCGCCTGGTGTTTGTTGGGTCCTGAAAAAAGTTCTGAATTTTCTGGCAATGGGCTTGCTTTGCACCTTTTATGGCACTTTTCAAATTTGCTCTGGCTATTCTAAGTGCCAGCATGTCACCAGATTTAAAAGCCGCATTCCATGCTTTCAGCATCTTGCGGACCTCATAAGTCAGCCACAGTTTTCATTCACCTTCACAACAATGCTTTTCAGGACACAGACATCTTCTATGCACTTTTGGATATATGCAGACACCGTGGTGGCATACTCCTCAACATTTGTATGTTGGTTGTCAGTAGTTGCTTCCTTAAACATGCCCCAATCTATGCACTCAAAGCAGTCTTGTAATGCTTCTATAGCTCCCTCTGTCCAAATCCTCACCTGCTTTACTGTAGGTTTTACTCTGACTAATAAAGGTTTACATGCTGGAATGAGCAGCACTGAAAGATGGTCAGAGGGGCCCAGGTGAGAGTGGGGGATAGCTTTGAAAGCCTTCTTGATGCTGGAATAAGCAAGATCCAGTTCCCTCTGGTTGCAAAGTCCACATATTGATGGAAATGTGGCAGGGTAGCTTTCAAATCCACTTGGTTAAAGTCTCCCACTGCAATAAATGCACCCTCTGGGTGGGTAGTTTGTAAGTCACTGATGGTGTGATAGAGAACATTCAGGACCTCTTCTCTGTTTCCATCGGGGGAATATACACAGCTGTGATAATGATAAAAGAAAATTCTCTAGGCAGATAGAAGAGTCTGCATTTGATGGTCAGAAGCTCCACATCTGGGGAACACAGACTTGAAACCATCTTGGCATTATTATACCATCTGTCATTTATATAAAAACAGACACCCACTCCCTGGGATTTGCCACTAAGAGCAAAACTCCGGTCCAGCCGAAATGTTGAAAATCCCATCAAGCTAACAGCATTATCTGGGACAGAGGACTTTAACAAAGTTTCAGTTGCAATAATGACACAGCAATTTCTCACCTCCCGGTTTGTTGTTAAAACCAGCCTCAAGTAATCCAGTTTTGGTTCTAAGGAGCGAGCATTTGCAAACAAAATAGATGGAAGAGACACTCTGTAAGGTCTAGCTTTTAGCCTAGATGTTAGGCCTCCGCATATGCCACGTTTCCTCTTTTTTTAAAAAAAGTTTTTTATTAATAAAACAGTTAAAACAAAAAAGGACATAACGTGTCAATCCAGTATATATAATCCTAACAATTTGTTCCTTGTCATACATATAATTCCTAATCTCTATATACCGTATTTATCGGCGTATAACGCGCACAGGCGTATAACACGCACCTTCATTTTAAGAGGGAAATTTCAAGAAAAAAAAAGCGCCGGCTCGAGAGCGAAAGCAAAAGGGGAGGGGGAGTGGGGCTTCGTTCACACGTGGATCCCCATGCTCGTATTTATTTACCGTATTATGCCCCGGCTGGCGGCGGCGGCA
>NW_015387686.1:62841-120228 GCF_001527695.2 Protobothrops mucrosquamatus
ACACACACACACACAAAGAGGAGAGGGGAACTGCTGGGGCCGGCCCGTATTGAAGAATATGGCCGAATTTACCCGGGCTGGCCGTATATCGGCGTATAACACGCACACATCATTTGCCCCCTATTTTCAGGGGGAAAAAGTGCGTGTTATACGCCGATAAATACGGTATACATATTTTCCTATATAATACAGTCTCAAATTTGTTTGTCTATATACTAGCATACAGTTTTATATACCACAATCTTAACACTAACTTAAAACCCGAACAGTTCTCCTTGACTCGTATCAGCAATAAAATTTGTCCCAGATTTCAAAATAGTCCTTTTCTGTCTTGTCCTTTAATTCCATAGTAAGCCTATCCATATCAGCACACAATAAGATTTTATATAGAATCTCTTCTTCTGTTGGAATTTCTTTGTTCCTCCAGTTTTATGCGTAGGCCAATCTGGCAGCCGTGAAAATATGTAACATCAAGTAAAGTACCCCTTTATCGTATTTCTGCGTGGTAATACCTAGTAAGAAGAGTTCTACCTCTGTCATTAGTATTTCTTCTAGCCATTTTTTAACCTTGTTCCAAAAGTCATGGGCTTTTGAGCACTCCCACCACATATGATAATATGTCCCTCTTGCCAATGTACATTTCCAGCACATAGGGGAAATATTTGGGCCCATTTTAGCTAGTCTTGTGGGTGGGAAATGCCATCTATAAAACATTTTGTAAAGGTTCTCTTTGTAGGTTGTGGCCAAGGTGAGCTTCCTATTTCGTGCCCATAGTTCTTGCCAGATATGCAGATCAAAGTTGAGATCAAAGTCCCTGCTCCACATTAACATGGTGTCTTTTACCTGTTCTTCATACATTGCCTGATCTAACAAATAATGATATAACTTTTTAATCATTTTATCCTCAGTACCTAATAATATTTTATCCAACCCTATCAATTCTATTTTTATGCCTAATTCTTTTTTGTCTTTCCAATATCTCGCCTGTAATTGAAGGTATGCCCACCATTCTAATTCTATCCCTTCGTCTTGAAGAGTTTTCCTGGATTTCAATTCCCCTTTCTCATCTAGTACGTTTTTATATGTTATAATGTTTCCTAATTGAATAAACTTTGGATGTACATATATTTCTAACGGTGAGATCCAGCCAGGGACTTGAGTATAGTTTGGTTGCCAGGTTTTGACCCATACATCAATTAAAGCCCATCTAATATAGTGCCTTCGAAAATATTTATGTGACCTATATTTCTGGTCCCATAGCATAGCATGCCATCCTATTTGTAAGTCATGACCTTCCAAACATAGTAGTCTCCTGTTCTTCAAAAGTATCCAATCCCGTACCCATAGTAGAACTGTGGCCTGATAGTATTTTTCCATGTCAGGGAGGCCAAGTCCCCCCTCTCCTTCGAATCCTGCAATAATTTTAATTTGATCCTTGCTTTTTTTCCTTGCCCAATAAATTTGAGTATAATTTTGTTAAGGTTTTGAAAAAAATTCTTATCCAATTTTACGGCTATTCTGCCCATGAAGGAGAGCTGTAAGTTGGTCCAAGTATCTAAATCAGCTTTAATCTGTTCAATTAATTTGTCATAATTGTCTTTCTTAAGTGTAACACATCTAGTGGTTAGTTGCATCCCTAAATATCTTATTTTATTCGTAATTTGAATACCTATTCTATCAGCCAATTCATTTTTCTGTATTTTAGTCATGTTTTTGATGAGCATTTTAGTTTTTTCTTTATTCATCTTCAGACCTGCTATTTCCCCATATTTACTCAATACTTCCATCAATCTTATCCCTGATTGCAATGGCTCTTCAATTATAAAAACTAAACCATCTGCAAAAGCTTGCATTTTAAATGTTTCTTTCTTGATCTCTAAACCTTTGATCTGTCTATCTTTTTGAATTACTCTGATCAATGCCTCTAGGGATAATATAAACAACAATGGCGATAACGGACAACCTTGCCTTGTACCTTTTTGAATTGGAAAGCTATCGGTAATTTCTCCATTAATTATTACTTTCGCTGCCTGATTAAAATAGACTGATTTAAACATATTTATAAAGTTTTCCCCAAAGTCTATATACGACAATTGATTTAACATAAAATCCCACTTCACATTGTCGAAAGCTTTTTGTGCATCAAGGAAGATTAAACTTATTTGCTTTTCATTGTGTACCTCATAATACTCCAGTATATCCAAAACAATCCTAATATTATTTCTTATGTATCTTTTTAATAAAAAGCCATTTTGATCAGAGTGTATAAAATCTGCTAGAAACCTTTCAAGTCTTTGCACCATTATAGCCATAAAGATCTTATAGTCTGAGTTTAATAATGAAATGGGTCTATAGTTTTTAATATGTACCAGGTCTGCATTTTCCTTAGGAATCAGAGTAAGGAGAGCTTCTTCCCATGAAGCCAGTATTTTAGCTTTTGTTAAGACCTCATTAAATAGTTCCAACATTATTGGGCTTAAAAGTTCTTGTATGGTTTTATACACTTCTACAGGTAGACCATCTGGCCCTGGTCCTTTATTATTATTTTGTTTCTTAATTGCCTCCGAAAGTTCCAAAGATGTTATCTCTTTGTTCAACAAAGTTTTAAATTCTTTTGGAACTTTCAGTAGGTCAGCTGTTTGCAAATACTGTACAATGTCATCATTATTTCTCCATTCATCATCTTTATATACGTTCTTATAGAACTCATATGCCACTAATTTCTTTCCTTCGTTCTGATACACCATGTCACCTTCTGCGTTACAAAGTTTAGTGATCCTCTGTCTGTTATTGTGTTTTTTAATTTTATAGGCCAGCCATCTCCCCGGTTTATTGGTGTTTTCAAATTTTTTTTGTTTAGTACGTTTTATCTGCTATCCTAGCTCTTCCTTCCCAATAATGTTCATCTTGTGTTTAATTAGATCTATCTGCTGTTTCAAGTCACGTCTTTGTGGTTCCTTTTGAAAATTTTCCTTGGCTCTACTTAGTTCTTCTTCTAAATTTCTTTGTCGTTGTGTTTTAATTTTGTTTTCCCTGGCCATATAAGAAATTGCAGCGCCTCTCATATACGCTTTGGCTGTATCCCATAAGTTTTGGCAGTTCGTATCTTCCTTTTTGTTTGTCTCGAAAAACAGGTCCATTTGTTCTTCCAATTTCAGTTTAAATTCCTTATGTTTTAGGATTACCCTTTTCAAGGTCCATCTCCTCATTCTTTTTTGCCCTTTCCATCTAATTCTAATTGGATTATGGTCAGCCCAGGAGTTTGTATCAATTACAATATCCTCTACCTCTAAATTTAAGTCTGCTGACATCCACACCATATCAATTCTGGACCATGATTGATGACGTCCAGAGTAGAATGTAAACTGTTTTTTCCCTAAATTCCTCTCTCTCCAAGTATCCTGGATATTAAGTTCATCTGCCATTTTTACGAATGTATCAGGTATTGTGCCTCTAGTTCTTTTTCTATTCTTTCCACATTTATAATCTAGGTGTCTATCCACGATTGCGTTATAGTCTCCCATTATACATATGTTATCATATTCCAATTGAGTAATAATGTGTAGTTTTTTTGTAAAATTGTTTCTGCCCCTCATTCGGGGCATAGATTCCCACAAGAAGAATTTTCATTTTATTCAAAATTATTTCCACGATTAAAATTCTACCCTCTTCATCTTTATAAATTTGCTTTGCCAAAATTTCCTGTTTAATATATACTACAACTCCTCCTTTCTTGTATTGTGAAAGTGCCGTAAACATGTTCCCCAATTTAGGGCAATTTAATAAATATTGATATTGTTTTTTATATGGACTTCTTGTAGCATAATTATATCTAAGTTCATCTTACTGAGTTTATTTAAGAACTTTTTCCTTTTTATTGGAGAGTTAAGACCATTAACATTAATGGATATGGATTCAACACCTTTTTTCCCCTCCTTATCTATGTTTAGATCTAGTTATTATTGTCGGCCTAGACTCTTGAGGTTGTAGATCCTTTCCTTTTTCTACTATCGATCTTGTCAGTCTGGCCTTTTTAATTTCTTTAGGTCTATCCTCATCATATTTCCCTTTGTTTTTCCCATTGTCTATATCCTCTCTAATCTCAACTCGCTTTCCTTTAAGGTGCATTTCCTTTCCTTCAACAGCCTGGGCTGGTATTTCTCCTTCCTGTCTTGCCTCTCTTTCAACTAAGTCTTCCTCACTACCAAAGGTTTTCCTATAAAACTCCTCTGCTTTATCCATTGAGTCTAGACGGAACTTTTTCTCCTGCCATGTAACAAGAATCCCTTCCGGTGTCAACCATCTAAAGTTGATATTTTTTCTCATCAATTTGAGAGTTATTTGTTGGTAGGGTCTTCTCAAATTTCTCACTCTTTTAGGTACTTGTTTGAGAACAATCAGTTGTCTACCTCGGTACTCCAGAGCGTCATCTCTAGCCCGGAATAGTATTTCATCTCTAATTGACTTTTTAATAAATTTAACATGTACTTCTCTGGGAAGATTGTGCCGTCTTGCATAGTTTGTTTGTATTCTGTAGGTCTCATCTATCTCGCTAGCCATCTCTTCTCTGCTGGGCCCCAAGGCCCCCGCTAGTATAACTGACATTATTACTGGAAGTTCTTCACCTTTCATCTCATATACATTTTGAAACTGTAGGTAATGAGCGGCTTTCTCAAGTTCCAGGGAAATCACTGTAGATTCTAATTCTTTGTTAGCCTGAACTAGTCTTTCATTCATTTCATCTACTCTCTGCTCTTCTCTATCCATCCTTTCCTCCATTTCCAACATTTTTTGTTCATTTTTCATCATCTGCTGGTGGAAAGATTCAAATTTCCCATCCATTGACTTAATTTTATCCTTAAGTTCCCCTGTATCATTCCTTACTTCTCCTATTTCTTTTTTTAAATCTTCATGATTTTTGCACATTATCTCTTGCATTGCTTGCAACATTTGTTGCAAGTTTCTAAATGAACTCGTCCTATCTCTTTGGGCCATTTCTTCTAACAATCTTTGCCTGGCAGGGCTTGGTTCCAACAATGTAGTCTGTATTGTCTGTTTCCTCCCTATTCCAACCCTTCTAAGATTGGGGATACTAGACATTTTTCTCAATTCTCCAAACCAGCCTCCCCACTTATTTACAGTTTTTGTAATATTTTCCAGTGTAACAGAATTCTCACTTAAAATTAATAGTTTCTGCACAGATGACTATTTAACCTTTAAAGGTGAGACTAGATACATTCAACAATCACTTTCCCTGTTTCCCTCCCCCCCTCTTGTGGCTATTCTCAATTCAGCCAGCAGGTGGCTCTTTGTCTCTGATGTTCAATCTGTCTATTTATTTCAAAATGTCTACCTCCTTAATTTCTTCCAAACTTTCACTCTGTGACTTGCAGCAAGCTCGCCTTTCAAAGTTAAACTTTCCTTCCTTGGAGTAAAGAAAGAAAAAAGAGATTCCTCTTCTCCTTGAATCCAACCAGCGTAATGTTTCCACTGTATAGGCAAACTTATTAAGCCCAAATCTTCCTTTTTGCCGCTTTTCCAGGAGCAGGGAAAAATCCCTCCTCCCCTCTTGTGGGCATTCAAAATCTTCAAGTTTCTCTCGTAATCCTCCAGAGCGTTCTTACACTGGAGCCCTTCTGTTCAGGATCACTGCTCAGGTTACATTTAACTGGAGCTGTCATGTCTCCGTCCAGCTATGCCACCGCTATGCTTCAGCCAGTTGACAGCTGTCATTTCTTCACGGCCGCCATTTATGGCCAGCTTCTTCCTCCGCTCAGCTTACCAAGGCTTCACCCGAGTTCGCTAGTCCCAACCGCCATCAAGGACTGCTCCTCAGGACACCTTATTGTTCCCGGTCTCCCTCCAGGGAACCAGGAACCTCAAAAGGTCTGTCAGGCGGTCGTAAACGAGGGCAGATGCTCCAGAGAATCATCCAGCACACCCGTTCTTCTTGACAGCTGGCCCCGCAGGTTTCAGTTGCAATAATGACACAGCAATTTCTCACCTCCTGGTTTGTTGTTAAAACCAGCCTCAAGTAATCCAGTTTTTGGTTCTAAGGAGCGAGCATTTGCAAACAAAATAGATGGAAGAGACACTCTGTAAGGTCTAGCTTTTAGCCTAGATGTTAGGCCTCTGCGTATGCCACGTTTTCTCTTATGGTCACACCTCCTCCTTTTCTTCCAAAGATGGTCAGCAATGGAGGAAAACTTCTCAGCTGCAATGGCTGCTCCTCCACTCTGCCTCTGCAGCCCGAAACGCTGCCTTCGCTGCTCAAAGCACTGAGCACGACTCTGTCTCCATCTCCAGCAATTCTCTTTCTTCCTCTTAGCCCACTTATTAATACATTTGAAAATCCTTCACAGTATTATCAAGAATATTCCTATAAGTAAATGCATCAGTCTTGAAATAATAAATAATTCACAAATTCACATTATAATTCACAAATAATATTTTCCTAAAGACTCATTGGGATTTTTATCCATATATTTATAACAATATTATCTATTTATTATATTATTTTATACTTTATTTATATGCCCCTTCAACCTTAATTTAGGGTTGTGTTTGAAATATTTACATTTATCATGAACACAGAGGAGGAGATAATTATTCAAAATTATAGAAAAATTCAGATATCAAATTATGTCTCAATACTTACAGTTTTCTATAGATACATTAGATCTTCTAAAAAGCATATGATGTTTACTCCAGTTACATGAGTAATCAGACTGTTGTACAATAGCTATAAAGTTATTGGAATAGAATATTGATAATTATTAATAAACTATATCATCAGCATATATCAATTATTATTTCAATTCTAGCCACTGTTATCATTGGAATGTCTTTGATTATAAATGTCAATGGTTTCAATATAAGATTAAATATCATATATTCTGAGGCATCTTGACAGATGCTTCATGAAATAAAAGGGCTTGCAAATATTTAATTCACACACACATATAGCCCAGTTCAGGATTCCACTACTACTTCATCCCCAGCCAATATCTTCTGCTTAAATATCTCTTGTGATGGTGAGTCCATCATTTCTTGAAGCAGTCTATTCCATTCTTGAACAGCCTTTGCCATTAGAAAATTTCTTCTGATGTCCAATTGAAATGTATTTGCAATTTAAACCCATTTCTTGCCTTGTCTTCTAAAATGGCTCTGAACAATTCTGCTTTGCCTTCTATATGACAATTATTCATACACTTGAAGACAGCTATCATGTCTCCCCACAGTCTTTCTTCCCTAGATTAAACATAGGGCTTCCAGTTGCTTGTCATAGATGTTTACTAGGTCATTCATTTTAGTTTTCTCTACTAGATACATTCTAATTTTTCAAAGTTCTTCTAAAAATGTGATATCCCAAATTGGATACATTGTTCTAAATGAGGCCTGACCAAAGTAGACTGCTTCATATTAACGATGTTATACTTCTCTTGATACAACTAGCTTTTTAAAAGCAGCTTGTCTGAGACCAGCAATTATAGAAATTGAACAAATAAATCTATAAATTCATCTGATAATCTACTAAGATACGCAGATTCCATATACTTCTCACCCAATATGGTTTCCCTATTCTATATTCATGCCTTAAATTTTCCTACAGAGATGTAGGATTTGGCGTTTATATCCATGGATGAAATTAATCTTGCTTATTTCCACTCAGGGCTTTTTTTCTCAGAGAAAAGGTGGTGGAACTCACCTCCCTCCCCTGGCCACGCCCCCACCCAAACCTGGCCACGCCCTCATCAAACCCTAGGACCGCCCCTTTAGAGAACAGGAATGCAAGTAAAATTTGGGAGGGGCTTTTGCTCTGAGAAGCCGCGCGCGTTTGGCTTTGAGGGCGCCGGCGTGAGAGCCTNTGCTCGGGCAGGGTCGCCTAGGAAACGGGCCAGGGGCGCGCCGACCGAGCCTCCCTATGGCCGCGGTTGTGAGCCAGGCAGGGGCAGAGAGCTGCGAGTGCGAGCGCGCCCCCCCAGATGTTGCGCCCGGTGCGGCCGGCCCGGAAAAAGGTGCCGGAACGCGGTTCCGCCGCGTTCCGGCTGAAAAAAAGCCCTGTTTCCACTTATTTTTTCAACTTGCCAAAATCCTCATGAATAGTGAGTGTTTTTTAGGATGTTTGCTATCTCATCTGTTTTTATAATGCCTGCAAATGTAACAATATTTCCTAATTCTTTTATACATATGCCAAGCAGCACAAGAATTAGAACATGATCATGTGGTATACTATTCAACACTTCCTTCCAGCTTAATCATTGGAGTATCTGATGGAATATGATTATTCAACAAAATCTGCATGTAGTGTGCTGTCTTCTCTACCAGAATTTCATGGGAGACTTCACAGATGCTTTGCTTAAATCAGGGTTCATTTGACTACTAAGTTCCTATGGTTGATTTTTAACTGGTTATTCATACATTTTTTTCTAAACATTCAAACCAACTGCTTAGTAATCTGTGCTCAAAAGTTACTTGGTATTAATATCACGCTGATGGAGATTATTTAAGTCATTTACTCTTTTTGAAGACAGACATTTCCCCTTCTTGGACCCTCTATAGTTAGGCCTGACTTCTATGATTTTTAGAGGTCACAGAAAGGGGCTCCAAGATTATATCCCAAGCTCCTTTAAGACTCTTAGATGTAATTACCATATTTTTCCATGTATAAGATGCTATTTTTTCCTGCAAACACCCTGTTCAAAAATCAGGTGTGTCTTATACAAGTGCAGCGTCTTATACATGAAAAAATCATGGTAACCTCCGCAGCCCAGGCCATGCCTGTGTGGGTTCTTTACATGCCGCTGCCATGCTGCCTGGTGCAGGTGCATCACTAACGGACGGGGGAAGGGGCAAGATCGTCGGATGGCGATGTCTGGAGGCAGCGGATGGGACCAGCAGCATGGATGGCAGCAACAGCCCTTTCCCTCCCTCGTACCTGTATGCTGGCTGGGGATCCTGTGGAACGCAGCTATGAGGCCATCCTGCTTGATAATAGCGGCCGGCTGAACTTCCAGATTTGCCGGCTCAGCTGTTCGGTGCTCCACCGAACAGCTGATCAGGGCGGAGAAACAGCAGGGAGTTTAAAACCTGCCTTTGCTTCCCTTGCCTTGCTGTCATTCTGGTGCTCACGCCGGTTTGTTTACCAGGATTGGAAGGCTGCTGCTGTGAACTGACTATGCATGTTCATCATGCCGGATGCTGGTTAGGTGGGTGGGGGCTGGGGCTGGCCGGGAGGTGTCTATTTAGAGCACTGGGAGGTGGTTGCTCCCAGTGCTGACTTTGTTTGCTGTAAGCTTGGAACTCGCATGCCAGAGCATCTTATACAAAGGTGCGTCTTATACACGGAAAAATACGGTAGTCTGATTTTGGAGACTTAAACTCATTCATTGTAGCACATGGTCCCTAACATCATTTAACTAATCTGAATTTGTCATTTCTTCCTTCAGCTACTTATTTTCTTTAGGTGCAGTTTCTTTTGGGAAGAAGACCAAAGCAAAATAAGAGTTGAGCTACCCCCCTTTCTTCATATGTAATGTCACAGTTCCTTTTAAATAATTACATTTTTCAATTCTTATATTCCATTTGGGAGTTTCATTCCATCAGGTTTTCGTAATGCCTATTTAATCATATGTGGCTTCCTGCATTAAAACTTTAAGTTCTTCCAGTTTGTTCCTGAAAGAGACTCTGAAAATCTTGAGTCCTATAACTTGTTCTGTATGTTTCACTATTCATGTGCAGGAAAAAAAATCATATACTTATAAAACAAGCTAAAGGCAGCTAATTTTTTTTTGCTACAGTAAGAGAATTTCAATAGTTCCAGTAACATCATACTTCAATATTTCACTGAATGCCAGTGTTTGATATTCAGGATAGGCATCCTGTTCAGTTTTATTATATTCCCTTCCCCCGCCCCTCAAGCAGCATGTTAGAGGAATCTGAATGCCACTTTCTCACAATGCCTAGGCATGCTAACATAATTATTCCATCAGCTGTGCTTCATTTCATTTCATTTTTCATTTCATTTTATTATATTTATACCCCGCCCTTCTCCCGTAGGACTCAGGGCGGCTTACAGCCAGTTAAAAACAGTTTAATACAATACAATACAAAGCTTTAAAAATCATTAAAAATAAATATTTAAATCGGCCGTTTCTACTAAAATTTGGCTAAAACCAATTTAAAATACCCCTAGGCCAGTCCTGCCCGCTGAAACAACCAGGTCTTAAGGGCGCGGCGGAAGGAGGGGAGATCCGGAATCACCCGGATCTCTGGGGGCAGCTCGTTCCAGAGGGTGGGTGCTCCGACAGAGAAGGCNGTGTCAGCCGTGGATCCAGGAGGACCCCCAAGTTGCGTACCCTCTCCGAGGGAGCCAAAGTTTCGCCCCCTATAGTCAGCGATGGAGTCAGCTGACCATACCTGGGAGCCGGCAACCACAGCCACTCAGTCTTGGAAGGGTTGAGCCTGAGTCTGTTTCTCCCCATCCAGACCCGTACGGCCTCCAGACACCGGGCCATTCCCTACCATATATTGCTTTTCATCATCCTAAATGTCATTATCATACAGTTAGGAATATTAAACAATGAAAGATAAATATCTCTGAATTGGTTACACTGCTTGAATTGGCATATACTAGTCCTTTTCATAGGTCTTTAAATTTAATCATTTACATTTTAAGCCTCCACCACTATTATTTAAAACACTAGCTTGTCGGAATTGATCTGGATTGAATGTAATTTCAAATAAAAGCAGAAGTATACAAATTGACTTGGTGATTCATATAAAATATAATATTCAATGCTTCCAGCAATTATTGTTTCATTTCTTTTCCACACTTTTCCTTCTGGTTCTGGGCTTTTCGTCTCCAAATGTTCCTAAATTCCTAGATTGCTACTAAACCTAATCTGACCACAAACCTTTATTGCCTTTGTGTAATTTTAATCCCAAACACATATATATTTCTTTTACATTATATTGATGTCAACTATGCTCTTATTATTCTTCATTAATTGAAATAACCATCAATATTTTGTGCCAACATGACAATTCACCCAAAATCAACACAATATTATTTTTTTCCATTTCCTCCATGTGTAGAAGGAGACTGGAGGAACATCTAGAAAACCTAGTGATTCAGATATCTAAACCTATCCTTTCCTGGTTCACTTGAGAGATAGGAAACACCAGCTATTTTCTGTTTGACCATACAGTTGAAGAATTGGAAGTTAAGTGAGAACTTACAGTAGCGATAGCACTTAGCAATAGTGCTTAGACTTACTATATATACCCCTTCACAGTGCTTTACCGCCCTCTCTAAGCAGTTTACAGCATCAGCATATTGCCGCAACAATCTGGGTCTTCATTTTACCAACCTTGGAAGAATGGAAGGTTGAGTAAGCATTGAGCCAATGAGAATGATATAAAGTTAGAATGTCCAGGAAAAAGTTTGTGCGGGTATTCTTCATATGATGTTTTCCTTTTAGAACTGTAATTATTAGATGAGGATGTGGATATAGTAATAACAGAAGTAGCATCTAGATTGAAAGTTGAAGAAAGAATGCTACAGAAACTTAGAAAAAGAACAAAAATAAAATTTCCATTCTCCCACCATCAATACTACTTCTATCTCCCGTGAGCAACACTGGACTTAGCCATAAGTTGCTCATTCTGTTCCAAGTAGGAATCGGAATCTACCTGAACATTCTTATGCTGCTAGCCAGAAGAACTGAGATTAGAAAAAAAAAAAGAATACATGTGATGGAAATATAAATGTTAACCCAGTTTTCCTTTCCATCTTACAGAATTACTCTTTCAGCAACATAAGCCTAAGGGATTCTATACTTCCTTACTATCAAATTATACTAATATCTATAATCCTTAATTCAGCAGAAGAAGAGAATCAGAATAGAGCTGGAATGGACCTTGGAGGTCTTCTAGTCCAGCCCCCTGCTCAAGCACAAGAACATGTACCATTTCAGACAAGTGACTGTCCAGTCTCTTCTTAAAAACCTTTAGTGATGAAGCTCCCACATCTGAAGGCAAGCTGTTCCACTGGTTAATTGTCCTCACTGTTAGGAAGTTTCTCCTTAATTCCAGGTTGCTTCTCTCCTTGATTAGTTTCCATCCATTGTTTCTTTTTTTTTCCTTTTTTTATTTTATTAATTTTTTTATCAACATATGTTAATTTTTCCAATCAACAAGTTGTCTGGAGTTGCTATGCTAATACATGTTCAATTCCTAATCCTTCATTCTTTTCTTTAAACAAGAATAAAATAAATTCCAAATTTGATAGTAGTCTATATCTTCTTTATCTTTCAACCTCATAGTTAATCTGTCCATCTCTGCACATTCCAATATTTTCCTGATTATTTCTTCCTCCGATGGCAGTCCTTCATTCTTCCAGTATTGTACAAAAATTATTCTCGCTGCTGTAGTGATGTGTAAAATTAAATATAATTTCTGCTTATTAGTCTTTTCAGGCATAATGGCTAGTAAAAAACATTCAGGTTTAAAATCCACTTGTTCGCCCAATATTTTTTCTAACCACATATGTATATTTTTCCAATAGGCCTTTGCCTTACCACATGTCCACCAAATGTGGTAGTACGTGCCTATGTTATGTTTACATTTCCAACATCTATCTGACATATTTTTAAATATTTTTGCTAATTTTGCTGGTGGAAGGTGCCATCTAAAAAACATTTTATACAGATTTTCTTTATATGAAGTTGACATTGTTAATTTATAGTTTCTTTCCCATAACATTTGCCATTTTTCTAATTCTATATTATAACAAATTTTTTTGCCCATCTTATCATTGTTTCTTTCACTTGTTCACTTTCCATATCTAAAATTAACAAAAAGTTATACATTTTCTTAATTAATTTCTCATCCGAGGTTAACAAAATCTTATCGAACACAGTTTGATCCTTGTAAAATCCATACATTTTTACATCTTTTTCATATCTACTTTGTATCTGTAAATGTGCCCACCAGGACAGGTTAATTCCCTGAATTTCCAATTCTTGTTTAATAGGAGACTTTAATGCGATAGTAGATGGAACAATGGATTACAAAAGTAGTAAAACAGGAAAATCCGTAAGAAGAAGATTACCCAAGACATTCTTTGATATGGCAGAAGAAATTGGAATTCAACATGTCTGGAGAGAAATCAATCCTCAAAATTGATAATATACCTTTTACTCAAATAGTCATAAATCTTGGTCAAGAATTGATATGATTTGGATGATTTCTGAATTAAAGATGGATATACAGGAAATTGAGATAGAAATAGGTACATGGGCAGATCACAACCCTTTAAAAGTGACATGGAAAGGAATAAAAAAAAACCAAGATGGATTTTAAATCAATCTATATTAAAAGATATAAAGAATTCATAGACTTTGCCAAAAGAGAAATGGAATTCTTTTTTAAAGAAAATAAAGAAGAAGACACATCACTACAAAACGTATGGGATACAGCTAAAGCGTATTTTAGAGGCATAGCTATAACGTATATGGCAAAAAACAAACAAACAGAGAAGACAGCAATATTTATTATTAAAAGAAGAATTTAGAAAGTTAGAGACAGAGACAACAAAACCCACAGGAAAAGACTTTGAAAAGAGAAATGGAAATAATAAAACATAAGCTGAATCTGTTGGACTCAGAAAAATTGGCGGAACAAATAAAGAGAGCAAAACAAAATTTCTTCGAAAATGCCAACAAGCCAGGAAGATGGCTAGCTTATAAGCTCAAAAAACAGAAAGAGAAGAAAATAATACATAACTTAGTAGATGGGAAAGGTTGTTTACAATTTAAAAAGGAAGAAATAAAAAAGATAATCAAGAAATATTATAAGGAATTGTATGGCAAAGAGGAGGCTGCAAAAGAGAGAATTGCTCAATATTTAGAAGAAAGTAAATTGCCAAAGATTCCAGAGACATTCAAAACTATGTTAGAAGAAAGAATAACAATGATGGAGTTATTAGAGGCTATAAAACGACAAAAGAACGGGAAAACACCAGGCCCTGATGGGCTACCGGCGGAACTTTATAAAAATCTATAAGATATATTAAGCGAACCGCTGAAAGATGTTTGTAATGGATTATTGCTAGAGGCCAAACTTCCAAATACATGGATAGAAGCAAATATTACTTTGATACCAAAAGAAGGTTCAGACTTGATGTATATTAAGAACTATAGACCGATTTCATTACTCAATGTGGATTACAAAATTTTTACTTCAATAATGGCAGAGAAACTGAAAAGATACTTAGTTGAGTTTATACATCCAGATCAAAACGGCTTTTTACCGAAGAGACAAATTAAAAATAATCTAAGAGTGATAATGGACATATTAGAATATCATGAATTACATCCAGGGAAACAATTAGCATTAGTGTTTTTAGATGCCCAAAAAGCGTTTGATAATGTTTCCTGACAATTTATGGTTCAAATTACAAATAATGGATTTTGGAAAGAACTTTACAAATATGATAAAAACAATATATAGTAACCAGACAGCAAAAGTGATAGTGAATAGAGATTATACTGAGAGCTTTGAGATAAGAAAAGGCACAAGACAAGGGTGTCCATTATCTCCATTATTATTTATCTTTACTTTGGAAGTTCTAAATAGAAGGATAAGACAGGATACAGAAATTAAAGGATTGAAAATAAAAGATGAAACACATAAGTTACAAACATTTGCTGATGATCTAGTGTTTATCTTGGAAGAACCTTTAGAGATGATTCCTAAATTATGGGGAAAGATAGAAGAATATGGAGAAATGGCAGGACTAAAAATAAATAAAGAAAAAACTAAAGTAATAGTAAAGAACCTCACAGATAAACAAAAAAGGACTCCAAGGTCCCTATCATAGTTGCTGTTTTTGAGCTAGGTCTCGCCTAATTTCCTGCCTAAATGTAAAACTTGGCTTTTCTCCACATTAAAATTAATTTTGTTGGATAGGGCCCATTGTTCAAGTTTGTCAAGATATTTTTGGATTCTGAGCTTGTCTTCTGGAGTGTTGGCTATTCCTGCCAGTTTAGTGTCATCTTCAAATTTGATAAGCTCCCCTTCTATTCCCTCATCTAAATCATTTATAAAGATATTAAAGAGTACTGAGCCTAAGACAGAGCTTTGTGGTAACCCACTGCTTGTGGTAACCCACTGCATCTCCATGTGGATGTAGTACTATTGAGGACTACTCGTTGAGTACAGTTTATCAGCCAGCTACAAATCTATCTGGTGATCATTATATACAACTATTGTATACATCATTTAAGTACAATTTATCAAATCCATATTTAGCATTTATCTTTCTGACCATATTAATTCATTATTTAAAAAATAGAAAATTCCTTAACTTTGTTACCCATATAAGAAAACATTTTTCTTTTATGTTGATTTCCCAGTGAGGCCAAGTTAGTATTTTTGTAACAACCATACTTACATTAATTACAACTTTTATTAGGAAAACAATTGTAAATGTTGGAATAAGAATAATCTTGTCTTGTATACTAATTATATTATTTTAAGCTTATTCAACTTATGAATTTAAACCTGTTTTTCCTGAAAAGATGATCCTCAATTTAAAATGGCCTCTTATCTCTTCTGATCAAAAGTTCACCACAATATAAGATATAGTAAATAATTAAAATAGAATATTACTAACAGAAACCTATAAAAATATGTAAATATCATCAGAACCGCCACATAAAAATGAGAATGTATCTATGTCTGCCAAGTAGCATCCAAAAACATGGTAGTGCATCAATCATTTATCTTCACATAAACAACCACAGGCAACATAACTTCAGCTGGAGCTGGTAAATAGCAAAAATTTTAGAAGAAGCCTGATTATTAGATGCCAGCAAATTTTAATAAATATGAACTCCAATGAACTCAGAAATACAACAAAGGAAAATAATAGGAAAATAAAAGAAACTTATAAAAATTGTGCTAAATATCATAAGGATTGGATCAGATTAAAATCAGGGCTATAACTGGGAATTTAAAACATCCTTTTTAAGTTTAAATAACAGCAAAGCAAGTGTAGCACCAGATTACTAACAAAAGAAACACATCTGCAAGAGGATGATTTGGTTAATTTCTGAGCCTTTGAATTCACCCACTACGAACAGTTTAGTTAGAGGACATGATGGGTAATGTCAATTAACTTGACTGGCGGCACATTGACAGAAATGTTTTTTCAAACAATTTTCCAATTTCCCATCACATACACAAGCAGGTTGATTGCCCATTTGTCCCCCCCCCCAATGTTCCCCTCTTCCATCCTACCCTTTGATGGCAGGATGCCAGTAAGGCTCCAAGCTGAAGATGGCAGACCTGATAAATGATATATATCAGGATGAAAATTTAAATGGCGTACTGTACAATAGGACCTTTATTGGCATCCCTATCAAAAAACCTCTCTCTGATATTTTCTTTGTTCCAAGAGCTAAATTCTCTCTGAGAAAGAACATTTAGAGAATAGGAGACAAAAGTTTGGTTCATTGATTCAAGGGAGAAAACAATGTTTGGTAAATTCTTGACAGCTTTCTAGTTTTTCATAAGAAACCAGTGTGGTAAAAAACATTTCCAACCCCAAAAGCCAGCTTGGAAAACTGACAACACAATACACCAATCCTGAACTCTGCACATAATTTCACTACTAGGGAGGAATTAATCCTCCAAAGACAGAGGGTCTGGGACCAAAGGAAAAGAAATAGTTTTAGCCAACATTTAGCCAATTATGTATCCATAATCTTTATGTGACTTTTCTTATGTGATCCTCTAGTCTAGACTCAGGCTAGGATTTGTAATACAGTGAATGGCCTAGAACACCATCTTAATGATCTAAGTTGGACTTGATCCAGTGCAAGGAAGTTGGGAAAAGGATCTAGCTGTGCACTACTGAGCATTTATGCCAGTGCTTTTGCTTTAAATAGTTTGCAATGATTTATGTCAAAACCATTGCCCTCGACAAAACCCAGAGCATCCAAAAGTACATCAATAAAATGGTATCTAAAGATAAGCTGCTGACAGATTGCCTGAAGTAGCAACAGACATGGGAGGAAGATTGAACAGAGGAAATGCCATGGCAAGTCAAAACCCTGCCATTGGCAGATAGCAGACAGCAATCCTAAAAAAGTGGACGCACTACAATTATTTTTAAATTTTCAAGCATACTGTCTATACATATAGGTGTATTCTAGGCATATAATAATTTCTTATTAAGAAACTATATAGTTTATTGGGTTAATCACTAGCTCTGCAGGAATTACAGTGCTTGATATTTTCAGCTAGAGAGTCTGTTACCCAATCCAGGCCTGCTGAGGACATAGTTTTCATCCCTCTATTATTTTCCCCTCACACTAGCAACTTTGAGGGGAGAGACATCTGAAAATATCAGTAGCAGTGACTAAAGTAAGGCCTACTCAGTAAATGAAGTCACTTTTATCTTTTTTTATGATAAATGGCACACCAGAAAGTAAAATTTGGAATAAATTCAAGATTGGTTCTTCTATAATAATTAAACAGATGAAATTATGATTTTAATCATTCTACTTGCAATCAGTTTTCTTTCCTGATTGGGTTGGATGTCTTCGTTTCCAAAATCATGATCCTCAGATTATTTGTACTGATTTAGTCCAAGTGGCTTATTATTTTGTAATACATGAAAAGGACTTTTGCCTCTGATTTATTATTTTAAAAATCCTGATATTTTTAAATATATCTAGAGAAATTTCATTGTTTCATTGCCTGATTTATTAATGTTACTTCAATATCTTTTTTATTTTCTTCCATCCTATATATTGACATTTAATAGTCAGTTTTTAAAATAATCTTTAAAAATTCTCATGGCAACTTCTAATAATATATTGCTTCAAATCTTTAGGAGGTGTGAGAGCTAATAAAGAAAAATCATTAATTACATTGCAATTGTAGGTCTCCAATTTGTTTTTTTTAAAAACAATAAAAATAAAATATGAGATTCCCAATATTTGCTTGGACATTTAAAAATAAAATTGTGGCTGTTCTTGTAGACCTAGTAATCTTTCTGAGACCTACATGCTGTTTTTCTGATTCTCTGAATGTTTAAATTCATTTTGCAACTGTTACCATGAAGTACACAAATAAAGGCATCTAAGCAAAAAATAGTAGACATTAAGTCTCAAGATGTACTAAACAAAACAGGGAGCTTATCAAATTCAAATTCAAATTTCTGGTTTTCATGAAGCAAAGACAAAAATATAATTTTGAGAAATCAACACCCAGATTTAAATAGAAGAATTTATGTATGAAAAGAATATATTGTTGTAACAAACATTTGCAAAGCTATTAAAAAACACTGAAAGAATATTAATAGCATCTTAGGTCCTACATTAAAGAAAAAAACCCAACTTTACCATTGCTCTTTGGCTTGTACAAACTTTCTCATTTATATAACAGACTTCATTTGGTGTTTGTTTCAATAGATTGTATCTGAGACATTGTCATGCAAGAATATCTGATTGACTGTAGTCTTGTAACATTAACTGAGTCTCTGGTTGAGCCACATATCATAAATGGTCGATGTTGTGTCCTGAGCCTGCAAGAGGCAGGCTCGGGACGTTCCAAGAGTCCTGGGCATTTGCAGAAGCTGCCCGGGACCAGACTGAGCGGCGCCAGCCTTGTGCGCATGCGCAAGGCGGGAAAAGTCCGCCTCATGATTGGTTAAACTTGCCCGGGGATCAGAGGGTATAAATAGAGGCCTGCGTGCCTCTGCTCGGGTTGTTCGTAGAATGGAGCAAACAATAAAGACTTGTTGGAGAATGCTTCGTCTCAAGCGCCATATTTCTCCGGACTTAACACTGGCGACGAGGATGGGATTCAGTCTCTACAGCTAAGAAAAGCTAGAAGACTCACCCAAAGAAGTCCGGAAGAGAAACGGCGTGGAAGTCAGCATTATCCTGCCAGTACGAAATCGCTGGAGGGTGCGTGCGGCTGAAAGAAGAAAACCTGATCCTCGATCATAGCAAAAGTTGGGCGTTTAGCAGAATTCGACGTCTCTCACCCCGAGAGGTGGGAATCTTACGCGGCAAGAGTCGAGACGTATTTCCGCATAAACCAGATTCGGGAGGAAGGCTTAAAGGCTGCCACATTGTTGTGCGTTTGTGGGCAAGACGCCTTTGAGATTGCCGAGAGCTTAATCGCCCCGGACTCGCTGGAAACGGTATCATACTCCGACCTCAAGAAAACTTTAAAGGAACACTTTCAGCCCAAGCAGTCTGTTATGGCTTGGAGACACACATTTCAACAAAGAGATCAGTGAGTGGGAGAATCAGCAAAAGATTACGTTGCGGCCTTGAGAAGAGCAGCTCAACCGTGCAACTTCAAAGACTTAGAGGAACGACTGCGCGATCGTTTTGTATGTGGATTGAGAAACACAGAATTGCAGCAGAGACTGTTCGCCAGGGAAAATGTCTCCTTCCAAGATGCTCTGCGAGAGGTTTCGGCCGAAGAAGCTGCAGGCGGGGCGGTCAAAAACATGAGGTCTAAGCGAAACGTTCCAGAGACCGCCACTATTCACAAGGAAGACGTGCGCGAGGATTCGGACGAAGATCCTGAAGAAGAGGTGGACAAGCTTTACCAAGCAGCTGGAAGAAGGTCCAAGGATCGTCAGGACAAGGGCCCAGCTGAGCTTCGTTGCCTCGGATGTGGTGGATGCCACAAGCGAGCGGAATGTCGGTTCCGTTCCGCCATCTGCCGTGCGTGCGGGAAGAGGGGCCACATCGCTGCGGTCTGCCTGGGTCGACAGAAGGTACAACCGAAGGAAGAATTGAATCTGAAAGGTACCAGGGTGCCCAGCCAAAACAGGGTGGGGTTCTGTGCAACACGCCGGAACATTTTAAGAATAGGCACACACAAACCCCTTAAAAAGAAGCTAACACTTAAAGTGAAATTGCAGGGAATTCCATTATCGNCAGATGTGTTCAGTTCTGAACTTGGGTCCTACACAGGACCTCCTGTCTCACTTAAGTTGGATCCAACGGTACAGCCCATCAGGGTTAAGCCTAGGAGAGTACCATTTGCTCTTAAGAGCAAGATTGACGCTGAACTGGACAAATTGCTCCAGCAAGGCATTCTAGAGCCTGTAGATTCCAGCCCGTGGGAAACCCCCATCGTAACGCCTCTAAAGGCAAATGGGGACATCCGGATTTGTGCTGACTACAAATACACTCTAAACAAGGCCCTACAGCAACATGCTTATCCAGTGCCTGTAGTGAGCCACATTTTGGCTTCTCTTAAGGAAGGAAATTTTTTTGCTAAGCTTGATTTGGCTCAAGCATATCAACAGCTGCCTGTTGATGATGCTGCAGCTGAGGCCCAAACTATTGTCACCCATCGTGGAGCTTTCAGGGTGAAGAAGTTACAGTTTGGGGTGAATGTCGGTCCTGGCATTTTTCAGAGTGTAATGGAAAACACCCTGAGGGGTATTCCTGGTGTATGTCCTTATTTTGATGATGTTCTTATCGCAGGAGACTCTCTACAAGTGCTGGCTGAGCGTTTAAAGGCCGTTTTGCTTCGTTTCCGGAAGGCAGGTCTTAAACTAAAACAGGACAAATGTAAGATTGGGGTACAATCCACTGAGTTCTTGGGTTTCAAGATAGATGCGCAGGGTATTCACCTGTCTGATGCTAAGCTCAAAGCTATTCAGAAGGCTCCAAGCCCCAAGTCTAAGGGCGAATTGCAAGCTTTTTTGGGTTTATTGAATTTTTATCATGCTTTTCTACCTCACAAAGCTGCCATTGCTGAACCTTTGCACAGACTTCTTGACAAGAATGCATGTTGGCACTGGACCAAGGTCCATGAGGCCAGTTTCAATGAGGTCAAAGCCTTGCTTACTTCCAATGCGGTGTTGGCTCATTTTAATGAGCAGTTGCCAGTGTGCCTGGCTTGTGATGCCTCACCCTACAGTGTGGGCGCTGTTCTTAGCCATTTGACGGCTGATGGGACTCAGGTCCCTGTGGCTTACTACTCTAGGACTTTATCTGCTGCTGAGCGCAATTATGCTCAGATTGATAGGGAAGCTTTGGCTTTGGTGGCTGGCATTAAGAAGTTCCATGCCTTCATATATGGCCGTCATTTTACAGTCTTCACGGACCACAAGCCTTTGTTGGGGCTATTCACTACCTCCAAACAGACTCCTCATATCCTATCCCCTCGTATGCTCCATTGGTCCATCTTCCTCTCAGCTTATGACTATTCACTGGTCCATAAGCCTGGTAAGGAAATGGGCCATGCAGATGCTTTGAGTAGACTGCCATTACCTACTGTGGAGCCTGATCCCACTCCTGCTGTACACATATTGTCCATTCAGGAGTTGCCTGAATGCCCCCTCAATGCTAGGGATGTGGCTGCTGAAACTGCCACTGACCACACGCTCAAACGCGTGCTGTCATGGGTCCTCTCTGGGTGGCCTGACAGGTGCCCTGCAGAGGAATTTCAACGTTTTTGGGTCAAGAGGCACGACTTGTCCACTTTCAATGGCTGCCTCCTCTGGGGATCGAGAGTTGTGATCCCGGCCTCATTGAGGGCTAGAATCTTAATCTCATTACATGAGGGCCACCCTGGAATTGTAAGGATGAAGGCGCTTGCTCGCAGCCATCTGTGGTGGCCTGGCATTGACCGGGCCATCGAGTCCCAAGTACATGGATGTCATACCTGCCAACAGTCCAGGCCTGAAATGCCCCAGGCCCCTGTACACAGGTGGGAGGAAACACACACTCCATGGTCTAGGATACATGTAGATTACGCTGGGCCCTTTCAGGGTCAATTCTTCCTGGTTGTTGTTGATAGCCATTCCAAATGGCTGGAGGTTGTGCCTGTGTCTTCTACCACAGCCGCCAAGACTATTCAGGTGCTAAGAAACATTTTTGCTGCACACGGGCTGCCAGATGTTCTAGTGTCGGATAACGGTCCTCAATTTACTTCTACTGAGTTTCAGGGATTTCTCCGGACCAACATGATCCGCCACGCTGCTTCGGCTCCCTTCCATCCTTCCACCAACGGTCTGGCTGAATGGATGGTCCGCGTCACCAAGGACGCCCTCAAGAAGCTGACTTACGGCAACTGGCATCACAGGTTGGCTGACTTTCTTTTGGCACATCGTACTACTCCGTGCACTGCCACGGGTAAGTGCCCGGCCGAACTCCACTGGGGTCGTCGGCTCGTGACTAAATTGGACAGGCTGCATCCGGAACGTGTAGCTGCTCAGGTGTCTCAGCCACACCCACCATGGGTCCTTCGTGAAGGTGATCCTGTTTGGGCCAGGAATTACGGGCCTGGCCACCTTTGGGTACCGGCTGTGGTCTGCAAAGTCTCGGGGCCTCTGTCTTACGAGGTGTCCCTGACAGACGGCCGCGTACTTCGCCGCCACATCGATCAATTACGTGTGAGGCGGGACTCGCCTATGGTTCCTTCTCAGTCTCCTCTAGGGGGGGAGGAGGAATGGGAAATGCATTCTGGAATTCAGAATCAACAGCCTACGTTGGTTGTGGGAAGGGAAACGGGTACGCAACACCCAACTTCCACAGGTGCTTCTGGCAGCAGTTCTTGGGAAAGGGAGTACATAGACACCCACACACACACTCCAGCCTGGGAGTCCCACCGTTGGCAGACTAATTACCCACCCCTAACAAGCAATACTCCAGACACGGAGAATACCTGGGAGCATACTCACAACTCACAATATGCAAGAGAGCAGGCAATACAAAAGGGAAACACACCCCTTACAGAAAGGGCTCAAAGAAGGATGTCCTCACGCATCAAGGCTAACAGGGAGGCATCCCTAGTCCCTAGCACTACAGAAACGAGCCAGGAATTCCGCACTCCTTCAGGAAACACGGAAATGAATTCACAGGGGTTAGACAACTCCATCGAGGGTAGATCAACCAGGTTTAACGACCAACAGGGCTCTGACTGCTCACATACGGGAGACGGGCTGGAAAGTCAAGCTGAAGTCACAGGACATTCACAGGGCACTTCACCAAGTGCAAGTAGCAATGGGGATAACACTACAAACTCTCCAGGTCTGAGAAGGTCGCTCAGAGTACGAGGCCCTCCCAAATACCTAGCCGATTATGTAAGGTGAACAGGTACATAGAAATAGCTGACCTAAAGGTGCTGGCTGGTTGTCTTAATGAAACAAGGTCGGGGGGGTGTCACTGGATCTAGTTCAAAGGAACAGTCCCACACCTTATACATTGTATAACATTAACTCATCATTATTTAATTATATTACCATCTATAGGATGGCGTCCATGTGGGCGCAATCTTATTTCATCCAGGGGGAAGGGGTGTTGTGTCCTGAGCCTGCAAGAGGCAGGCTCGGGACGTTGCAAGAGTCCCGGGCATTTGCAGAAGCTGCCCGGGACCAGACTGAGCGGTGCCAGCCTTGTGCGCATGCGCAAGGTGGGAAAAGTCCGCCTCATGATTGGTTAAACTTGCCCGGGGATCAGAGGGTATAAATAGAGGCCTGCGTGCCTCTGCTCGGGTTGTTCGTAGAATGGAGCAAACAATAAAGACTTGTTGGAGAATGCTTCGTCTCAAGCGCCATATTTCTCCGGAGTTAACAGTCGAGCCATTCCCTCTGCCAATAAACCGGAAATAGTCTCAGGAATGGAGGGAGAGAAAGAGATACACATATTCACATATTGATATGTTACAAACAAGGGGAAATGATACAACAATGATAATACATTAAATATACTATATAAATTACAATGATTAAACTAAACATGGGGAGGGAAGAACTATGTAAGAAAGAAAACATTCATAAGATATCAATATTAAATTAATTTTAATTTTTACAACTTATTAACTTATGACTCATTATAACTTATTAAATCTAGATAAAATAAAACTTCCTCCTTTTTCTCATTTTTAGAATATGAAGTTATATTCAAGATATGTTCTGAACCTTAAGCTATATCTTAATATCAGGAATATAAATTTATTTCCATCTAAGTGAAAAAATTATTTTTGAAGAGCCCCAGGCTTCTTCATAAAATATCAAAATTTGTATTTCAACATATAATTCAGCATCAAATTTATATTTTAATTACTGTATTTTTTCTCAGTGCTATATTAATCTACATTGTAACTTCAAACTGAAAGTATCAAGCCCCATGGGGCTTGCCATTCACCGGTGGGGGTGTGTGACTCGCAGCATGGCCCACAGCTGGACACCGCCGCCTTGATGCCGGACGCCACCCTGCCTCCAGCTGACCGTCGGTGTCAGGTATGGCCTCCCCCCACCCCTCTGTTCCCATTCCAGCCGCCTACCGTTTGTGGGCTGGAGGGCCTTGCCGGTGGCTGGGGGGACCGCGGCCCACCACCCTCCAGTGCAGCCAAGCGCCGGGGGGTGGCTGGGTGCCATTGGGTTTTGCCGGTGGCCGGAGGGACTCTCGAACACCGCCAGAGCTGCTGCACAGTGGGGGAAGCAGCCGTCTGATGCCACGCTGCACGGGACGCCGCTGCTGGCTGCCGGAGAACATGGGAGGCCTCGGGAGGCCACGGTTGCCGACGGAGCAGCTGGGCGGTGAGGCCATCTGCTGCCGGGTGCCGGAAGCCGTGGGAGACATGGGGAGGCCACGGCTGGTGATGGAGCAGCTGAGCAGCAAGGCTGTTTGCTGCTTGGAGCTGGGAGCTGTGGGAGGCCTCCGGTGGCCGGAGGAGAGCTGCCAGGAGCCAACCAGGACTGCGGAGGCCTGAGAGCGAACGAAGGCAGGAGCAACGTGGTGCCAGTAGACGAACATGGCCCGGGCGGCCGGACAGAGGGCCAGCAGGGCGGGGCTGACTCGAGGGAAGGGCATGACCAGACTAGAGGGGTTTTTATGACCGATGGGCGGATGATGGCTTGCTGCTGGGGGTGGGGTGATGGGGCGTGGCACAGTTATATAGAGCACTGGGAGCAATCCACTCCCAGTGCTGACTTTTTGTTAGCTAGGGATTAAAACCTTGCGTGCATCTCGTACCTGCGTTCCTGATCTTTCATTACTCTGGACGTCGACGGACGGGTGTGGTAGTAAGTCAGCACTCCCCCAATTTCTACTGCTCCTTAGCCTTTACCCTTGTTTTGCGGGAATGGCAGAGGGCAAACAAGAAACTCCTCAGGGGATGGAGGAGGACGCTCTGGCCGGAGCCACGGGCCCTGCACCTACCACAGAGGCCCAAGAGGCAAAGCCAGTGATCAGGCCAAAGGTGACATGGACCACGGTCTCTTTGGGTGAGGCCCAGGAGGCCACAGCTTCAGAAGGCACAGGGGAGTGGTGGCAGAGTCCTGCAGTGGCTAATGTGGAGACTGGACAAGTACGCACCCCAAGTGCCAGGCATTCCCTCGTGGAATGGACGGAGAGGCATGTTATGGGAGATGACAAGTGGGAGTGGAGCTACTCAACTGCCTCTGGTCAGTACACGATGGATGTGCTCCGGGCCCGGTTTGGCGAGGCTCGGTACCAGGGGGCGTCTTCGTGGCAATGGGTAGACGGGTCGTCAGGACATTCTGAATCAACCCGTTTCCAGCTGAGCAGCCCAAGACTCTGACTGCTGCCAGCGATGAGCGTTCCAGCAGCCGGAGGCCCCATGCCTGGGGTGCCACCCCCGCAGGCCCAACCAGCGTGGCCAGGTGGGTCAGGGGGTGACGCTTGGGGAGCACTTACGAGAAGGACACCAGGCCCACAGGGGGCCGGCCTTGGAACTCAAAGCTTGTCTACCCCTGCTGCTGTGGCTCAGGGCGTGGTCCAACCTGCGGCCCCGTGGGGGCCGGGAACTGCCTGGGGTCCACCGCCCATCTGGGAATGGCAACCCCATTCATTCGATGGCAACCCTGATCAAATAGCTATGTTCCTGAGCCACGTGATCAGTCACTTGGACCGATACGCCCACCTGTACCCATCTCAGTGGGTGATGGTGGTGGCGGTCACCGCGGGGCTGCAGGGGGAAGCAGCGGCTTGGGCTGCCGACCTCTACAGTGACCATGCTCTGGAGCTGGGCAACGCGGGCCTGTTTCTCAAAGCCCTGCATGCTTGGTTTGAGGACACGTCATGTCTCCAGTGGGCAGAAGCAGAAATCCTGTCACTGAAGCAGCGGGGCTGAGCCGCGGCAGACTATGTCCGAGACTTCCGAAGGCTGGTGGGTCGGCTGTGCTCATCCTGGCCAGAACGGTTGTTGGTCCACCATTTCTGGGCGGGCCTGGACTAAGAGCTACGCCAGGCCTGTGTCTACAGAGGCGTGCCAAACCGGCTTCGAGAATGGTTCAGAGTGGCAGTGGAACTGGACACAGGGCTAAGGGAATTTTATAAAGGGGGAGGGGATACCGGTTGACCTCAATGGCCGTCGGGGAGGCCAAGAGAGGGTGGACAACAGGCCGGCCCGTCAAGGCCTCCTGGCCCTTCTGGTGGGGCCTCCTTTCGCTGTTTCCGGTGTAACCAGCCAGGACGTTGGGCAGCCAAATGTCCAGCCCCCACTCCACGGAGTCCCACAATAGCTGGAAGGGGTACTCCAACTCCGAAAAAGGGACCTGAGAAGTCGAGAGCGGCAAAGCAGTCGGTGACTCCGGTGTTTCAGCGGGTGGCCCCGGTGGAGGACGCCACGGCAGTGGCGAGGTATTAGATAGCCGCTGCTGACAGTGAGGACAACGCAGGGGATGACCCGATGGTGAGTGATCCAGTAAGCACCTTCGTCCTGCCTATAGCTTTAACCAGTCCACAGACCGGGGTGCAGAGGGAATATCGGGCCCTTATAGACACCGGGTGTACACGGTGCTTAATAAGTAGGGCAGTAGCGGTAGAGAATGGCATCAGACTGCAACGGCTGGCCCACCCTGTCCGTTTTTAGCAGGTGAATGGATCTCTGTTAGGGGGGGCCCCAGCTACTCACGTCACGGAACCGGTCCGCTTGGAACTGGGTGAGCATTGGGAGGTCCTTCGCTTTATTGTTGCTCCAGCCATGACAGAGGCAGTGATCTTGGGCCTGGCCTAGTTGGATAAGTGGGGTCCTACCATATGGTGGGAGGGCGGTTACCGTAGGCTATGCCTTGGTGTTGGTCCCCAACTGCCTGGGTCGAGCCCCAAGGAGCAGGTCCCGGGGTGTGTGGCCGCAGTCCAGCAACAAGGGGGGGGAGGAGGACCCTTTCCCGGCCGTATATAGTGACCTGCCTGACGTGTTTAGTGAGAGGGAGTGTAACCAGTTACCACCCCATCGTTCGACAGATTGTGCGATCGAGCTTGTACCGGGGCCTAAACTACCGAAGCCCCAGATGTATGCCATGGCGCCCAAGGAGATCAAAGAACTACGGTGGTATATCGATCAAAACTTGGCAAGGGGGTTCATCCAACCAGCCCGTTCCCGGATCGCTGCCCCGGTCCTGTTTAAGGAGAAGAAGGACGGGTCACTCCACCTGTGTGTTGACTTCCGGGACCTTAACGCGGTTTGTGTCAAGCACCTGTACCCCCTCCCGCTGATGAAGGATCTACTGGCCCAGTTGGGCAAGGGGCAGGTATTCACCAAGCTAGACCTTCGGGAGGCATACTACAGGGTACGAATATGGCGTGGAGATGAGTGGAAGACAGCATTTAACTGTCCACTCGGCAGGTTTCAGTTCCAGGTGATGCCGTTTGGCCTACAAGGGGCCCCTGCGGTCTTTATGCAACTGATCAATCAGGTGTTGCATGAGCACCTCTACCGCGGGATGCTAGTCTATCTCGACGATATTCTAATCTACACCACCACCCTGGAGGAGCACATCCACCTGGTACGGCAGGTATTACGAAAACTCCTCAACGCCAACCTATACGTGAAACTATCGAAATGTGAGTTTCACCAGGCCCGTCTGGACTATCTGGGATACCGGATTTCAGGGGACGGTGTGGAAATTGATCCTCATAAAGTACAGGCAGTGTTGGAATGGCAGGCCCCCAGGACGTGTCGCCAGTTGCAAAGCTTCCTGGGGTTCGCCAATTTCTACCGGCAGTTTATTCCATCCTTTGCTGCCGTTGCCCATCCCTTGAGGGAGCTGTTGTGGACGAAGCATCTGACTGGCAAACGACGGCCGGGCCAGCCGTTGGGTTGGACCATGATGTGCCAGAGAGCGTCCGAAAACCTAAAGGGCCTGTTTGCCAAAGAACCAGTGTTACTCCACCCGAATCCCGATGCCCCCTTTGTGATCCAGGCCGATGCCAGTGACGTGGCCATCGGAGCAGTGCTCCTCCAATGGAACAGTCAGGGGGTGTTGCAGCCCTGTGCCTACACATCCCACAAATTCACCGTTACAGAAAGGGCATGGGCTATCTGGGAAAAGGATGCGTTCGCCGTTCAGTGGGTGCTGACAACGTGGAGACATCTACTGGAGGGGGCGACATTACCATTTGAGGTATGGACTGACCATAAGAACCTCAAGGCATTACAAACACCACGACGCCTGTCGCCCAAACATGTCAGGTGGGCTCAGTACTTCACCCATTTTCAGTTCACCCTAAAATACGTGCCAGGGGAAAAAAATTTCCTCGCGGACGCATTGTCACACATGCCGCAATACCACAGTAAAAGGGAGGAGGTGGTACAGGCGATCATGCCGCCCTATAGCCAAGGGGTAGCACGAGTAGCCACACGTACGGTGGCGGGTGGCACACTGCCGGAATTGCGGGCGGCCGTGCTAGGCGATGCGTGGCTGCGAGACCATCCAGGCCTGTTAACACAGAGAGAGGGGGTGGCCTGGAGGGGTGACAAACTGTATGTTCCTGAAGTCCTACGGAAAATTTCCTCCAACGGTGTCACGACACCAAGCAGGCCGGACACTTCGGGTTTTTGAAGACGTTGCACCTGGTGCGGCGTCAATTCTGGTGGCCCAGGTTGAAACCGGATGTAGAGACATACGTGAAGGCCTGTCACGTCTGTGCTACTGCAAAGCCCCGCGTGGGAAAGCCGATGGGCTTGTTGCAGAAGGTAGATAACCCAACCGTGGGAGGAGATCGCCATGGACTTTGTGGTCGAGTTGCTGAGCAGCCATGGCCACACTGTTATCTGGATGGTCATCAACCTCTTCTCTAAACAAGCCCACTTCATTCCCTGCAAGGGGTTGCCCTCGGCACGACGGCTGGCTCAGCTTTTTGTTCAGCACGTCTACCGTCTGCACGGAGTGCCCTGATGGGTCATTTCGGATCGGGGGGTGCAGTTTAAAGCATGATTTTGGTGTGATTTCCTCCACCTGCTTAGGTTGTCCCAGGGCCTCAGCTCTGCGTATCACCCCAGCACCAACGGGGTGGCAGAACGTGCAAACGCCATGGTAGAACGCTACATCCGGAGCTACGTCACCTACCAGCAAATGGACTGGGTAGACCTCCTACCGTTTGCTGAAGTGGCATACAACAATACAGTGCACAGCAGCACAGGGTTTGCCCCATTCCGGGTGGTACATGGGGTGGAGTTTGTTCCCATCCCTGAGTGGCCTCAGGGAGCAACCACGCCACATACCCCACAGACATGGATGTCACAGGTGGCGGGGCTGTGGGGGATAGTGAAGGATGCCCTAACACAGGCCGAAGCAGTGGTAAAGGTACAGGCTGACAAAAAGAGGGCAGCTCACAGCCCCTTCCGGGTGGGTGGGTGTACCTATCAACAAAATACCTCCGGCTGAGGGTGCCGTGCAAGAAGCTAGGTCCCAAATATATAGGTCCATTTCAGATAATCCAGGTGATCAACCCGGTGACCGTACGGCTACGGTTGCCCCCATTCCTGGGAAAGATACATCCCGTGTTTCACGGGGGACTACTAAAACTAGTCCCCAGGACCCCTCCCACAACCAACGCACCAGGGCCGGTCACTGGGTCGCAGTACGAGGTATGGGAGGTACTTGATTCCCGGACTCGCCACGGACGAGTGCAGTATCTCATCCGTTGGAAAGGGTATCCCCTCTCCGAGGCATCGTGGGTTGGGGAGGAGGATGTCCACACACCCCGGCTGGTGTGGGCCTTCCACCGTCGGTGTCCAGGGAAGCCAGGTACCGATGCCTACAGTAGCGTGTGTTCACCTGCCTCCTTTTCTCTTCCAGGAGGAGCCGTAGTAGAGGGAGCCGCATGTCAAGCCCCACGGGGCTTGCCATTCACCAGTGGGGGGGGTGACTCACAGCACAGGCCACAGCTGGACACCGCCGCCTTGATGCCGGACGCCGCCCTGCCTCCAGCTGACCGTCGACATCAGGTACGGCATTCCCCCCACCCCTCCGTTCCCGTTCCAGCCGCCTACCATTTGTGGGCTGGAGGGGCCTTGCCGGTGGCTGGGGGGACCGCGGCCCACCACCCTCCAGTGCAGCTGAGCGCCGGGGGTGGCTGGCTGCCGTTGGGCCTTGCTGGCAGCCGGAGTGACTCATGAACGCTGCCGTAGCTGCCGCACAGTGGGGGGAGCAGCCGTCTGATGCCATGCTGCACGGGACGCCGCTGCTGGCTGCCGGAGAACATAGGAGGCCTCGGGAGGCCGCGGTTGCTGATGGAGCAGCTGGGCGGCAAGGCCATCTGCTGCCGGGTGCCGGAAGCCGTGGGACACATGGGGAGGCCGCGGCTGGTGACGGAGCAGCTGAGCAGCAAGGCTGTTTGCTGCTTGGAGCTGGGAGCTGTGGGAGGCCTCCGGTGGCCGGAGGAGAGCTGCCAGGAGCCAACCAGGACTGCGGAGGCCTGAGAGCGAACGAAGGCAGGAGCAACGTGGTGCCAGTAGACGAACATGGCCCGGGCGGCCGGACAGAGGGCCAGCAGGGCGGGGCTGACTCGAGGGAAGGGCGTGACCAGACTAGAGGGGTTTTTATGACCGATGGGCGGATGATGGCTTGCTGCTGGGTGTGGGGTGATGGGGCGTGGCACAGTTATATAGAGCACTGGGAGCAATCCACTCCCAGTGCTGACTTTTTGTTAGCTAGGGATTAAAACCTTGCGTGCATCTCGTACCTGCGTTCCTGATCTTTCATTATTCTGGACGTCGACGGACGGGCGTGATAGAAAGTTAGCCAGATTTAAGATTCAGGCAATCGATTGCACATGTATGGTGGAAGTACAAAAGAAGATTAATTGATAAAGTGCCAGTTTGGCTATCACCTCATGAAGCACTACATAGATGATATTGGAATATAAATGGATGACATAAGGAGACTTACTGATATTTGAAAGAGATGGATTCAAGATAAAGACAAGAAAACAATTAGTAAGTTCCAGGGGTTTGATCCTCACCAGTAAAAGGTTGACTCAGCCTTCTATCCTTCTGAGATCTGTAAAATGAGGACCCAGATTGTTGGGGGCAATGTGCTAACTTGGTAAACTGCTTAGAGAAGACTGTAAAGCACTGTGAAGTGGTATATAAGTCCAAGTGCTATTGCTATATCTTATATATTGTAGAATTTTAAGTACCCCTAAAGCATCTGGATAATATTGTTTTGTCAATATATGTTTGAATTGTAAATATTGTTGCCATGCAAATGCTGCTGGTACGTGATTGTTAGGATTTCTTAAAATAATCATTAGCAATTTTTTATAAGCCACATGGTTTAAACTGTTTGTCCACGTCTTTGACTAAAACTTCTTCCCTGTTACTTTCAAATTTAGATTAATAGATTATTCAATAGTGTTAATTTATCATGTGATTCCAATCAAAATGCAACTGTTTACCAATCCATCAGCTTTCAAAGCTGTAACAGACATACCATAATTACTATAAATTATGGCTAAAATTGGCAGCATTCAAAAAATCTCTAATCCTACACAAATATATATGTTAAAATGAACGCCCACGGGTAAAATTGAAAGTCTAGTAAATTAATTTGCCACCATCATAGGACAACCTTAATTTCATCAAAAAAAAATTAAGGTCTTAACTTGTCAATAAAACCAGGGCTTTTTTTTTCTCATAGACCGCCCAGAATGGAGTTCCGGCACCTTTTTTGGATGGAACCTTGTAGGGTAGGCAAGGCGGGTTGTATGATGTGTTTGAGTTCCGGCACCTTTTTTTTTAAAAAAAAAGCACTGCATAAAACTATTACTTTTCCCCTGTGGCTGTAGCCTCACTGATTCTCAGAGACCAGTTTAAGCCACAAGTTCCAAGATTCTCCTGTTGAAGAACCTTACTGTTACCATCACTTCATACTGAATGATTTCTCTCTTTGTCAATGTGTTCTCAGCAATTTTCTCCAAAAACACACTTTCAAAGACATCAGTTCTATTTTATTCAGTCTTTCTCAGAATCCAGTTTTCATAGTAATCTGTTACAGCTGAGCAAACCAGAACTCTATCAATGTATATCTTTATTGTCACTGTGATGTCCCTTCCTTTAAATATTGCTTCTAGATCTGTCATAATTTTTCTTCCAAATGAACTCATTATTCTCCACTTATTTTTATTGATTTGATATTATTACCTGTTGACTTCTTATCATTATCATCATAATCAAACAGCTGACTAACTTTTGCATTTTTTTCCACTTTCATTTTCATCCAGGTAATATAAATAGCAAACATCCACGATTATTACTTTAAAATAATTTTTAAAAATCTGGAATTGTTATCATGCGGTAGCAGGGGACAATAACTCTGTGGGGAAGGATAAGAGCACCTGAGCAGACATTTGTGATCTGATCAATTGCCACCCTTCCTCCGTAATTTATCTCAAAACTGTTCCTCAAACAAAACACAGTTCAGATAATATTGCATGCTTAAAATAAAAGGCAGGCTTTCAGTCCACTTTGGCCCCATATTGTGTTTGTATACAGAGTTATTATGTTAATGCCAACTATTTTAATTGAACTACAGTTGAACATTTCAAGAAAAACATTTCCAAAAAATTAATCACCACCATTAAATGCTACAAGATTATTTTCTAATATGTACTACACCCATTTGTGTTTAGATAGTGACACCCAGTGGTGTAACACTATGTTTAGTTGGAATTATAATCTGCTTTTTCATTTTTTTTTCCTCTGGGAAAAAAAATTAAGGTTATAGAAAACCTAAATATATGCAAGTTTCCTTTAGTTTGGTCAAGGATTAGCTTCACATTGTTATCAATTACAAAGTAGTTCTGGGCTTGTGCACTCTGAATAAGTTTTATGTATGTATGTATGTATGTATGTATGTATGTATGTATGTATGTATGTATGTATGTATGTATCCATTCATTCATTCATTCATTCATTTAGTAAATGTATATAGCTGCCAATCTCACATACAGTATATGATGAGTAGAGTACCAAATTAAAAACACAAAACAATACAATAAAAATAACAAAAATAATTTGAAAAACATAAAATAACAATAAAAACAAATTTCAGCTACACAGTCAAGATGTGTATGTGTGTGAATGTGTATTGTTATTGCCACTTTTATTAATATTTTAAATATTTTAAAATTTGCAACATACTACAAGTATATCTCTATTTTTCAAAATAACTAATTGTATTAGAAAAAAATGAAACACAGGAAAATATTTTCAGTAGAAAGTGAAAATATCTGATTCATGTCAAACAAACTTCTCTAGGAAAGTATTTCACATTTGAGCCAATACAAGTTCTTTCTACTAGTTCCATAGCCCTCAGGCCAAATGAGGCAGACTGGCACCTGAGGAGAAATTGAAACCTATAGGACAGAAACCTATAAGCAGAGTTTCATATACATTATTTTGTATGTCTAGTGGTTAACTCACACGTGTCTCACATTTTCCCTAAACTATCCATAATGAACCTAATACTCTAGAAATTACTATGGGTATTGTGTTGGGGACATCTGAGATTGGTTGTACTTTTCTGAAGGACAATTTCCACTTCCATAGTGAAAGAGGGCAACAAAATTTATCCATGGCTCTGCAATACCTTCTCAGAAATCATTGGATTAGAGTTATATACTGCTCCATAGTGTTTCATAGCACTCTCTAAGCAGTTTACAAATGTCAGTGTATTTCCCCCAACAATCGGGCTCATCATTTTACTGACCATGGAAGGATGGAAGGCTGAGTCAATCTTGAGCCAGTCAGAACTGAACTCCTGGCTGAACTCCTGCTGTGGGCAAAGTTAGCCTGCAATACTGCATGCTAACTACTGCACCACCATGGCTCCTTTTAGTCCTAGACATAATCCTATATCTATTATATCTATTGCAGATGACACCAAACTGTCAGGAGTAGACAACACCCCAGAAGACAAACTCAGGATCCAAAAAGTTCTTGACAAACTCAAACAATGGGCCCTGTCCAACAAAATGAGTTTCAACGTGGAGAAAAGCAAAGTCTTACACTTAGGCAGGAAAAACCAAAGGCACAAATACAGATTGGGCAAGAGCTGGCTTAAAAACAGCAACTGTGAGAGGGACCTTGGAGTCCTAGTGGTCGATCACTTGACAATGAGCCAGCAATGTGCAGCAGCAACCAAAAAAGCTAATAGAGTCCTAGGTTGTATAAACAGAGGCATAGAATCAAGATCACGCGAAGTACTAGTACCTCTTTACAAAGCCCTAGTAGGTAGGCAACCCACGGCTCCGGAGCCGCATGTGGCCCTTTGAGCCTTCTCCTGCAGCTCCCAGCCTCCTCTGCCATTTGCAGAGAGAGAGACAGAGACAGAAGAGGCATTTGCACTTTCCTTCTCTCTCTCTCTCTCCCTCTCTCTCTCTCTCTCTCTTTCTCTCTCTCTCTCTCTCTCTCTGTGTAAAAAAAGAGAGTGGCCTCACACTGTTCTCGGACAAGCTGACAAGCTTATTGGGTGGGGCTCCTGCCTTTGCTGCATCTCAGCAGGAAGCAGGAAGCAGGAAGCAGGAAGCAGCAGCTCTCTCTCTCTCTCTCTCTCTCTCTCTCTCTCTCTCTCTCTCTCTCTCACACACACACACACACACACACACACACACTGAGTGGGGGAAGAGGACTGGCAGACCAAGGGCAGGAGAGAGTCAATCCAATAAGAATGTCTGTCAGCTTGTTGGAGAACAGCGTGAAGCCAGCTTGCCAGGTGGGCAGAAGATCAGAGAGAGGGAGAGAGAAGGGGGGAGAGAGAGGGAGGGAGACAAAGAGAGGGAGAGAGAGAGAAGGAGGGAGGGAAAGAGAGAGAGATAGAGAGAGAGAGAGAGAACTCATGCACAGCAGCCTCTATTTATTATAACAATAACAATAACAATAATAAAGTTGGAAGGGTCCTTGGAGGTCATCTAGTACAACCCCGTGCTCAGGCAGGAAATCCTATACCATTTCGGACAAATGGCTGTCCAGTCTCTTCTTAAAAACTTCCAGTGTTGGAGCATTCTTTTTAATTAAACTCTTCAGTCAAGCTCCCTCCCCCTCGCGCGTGCGCGTGCATGTTTGGTAGCTCCCAGTGTTTTCTTTTCTCTGGGAAACGGGTCCAAGTGGCTCTTTGAGTGTTTAAGGTTGCTGACCCTGCCCTAGTAAGACCTGGAATATTGCAGCCAATTTTGGTCACCATATCACAAAAAAGATGTTGAGAGTTTGGAAAAAATTCAGAGAAAAGCAACTAAGATGATCAAAGGCCTGGAGGCTAAAACATATAATAATAATAATAATAATAATAATAATAATAATAATAATAATAATAATAATAATAATAATGATGATGATGATGATGATGATGATGATGATGATGATGATGATGATGATGATGATGATGATGTTGGAAGGGACCTTGGAGGTCATCTAGTCCAACTCAGGAAGGAAACTATATACCATTTTGGACAAATGGCTGTCCAGTCTCTTCTTAAAAACTTCCAGTGTTGGAGCATTCACCACTTCTGGAGGCAGGTTGTTCCTCTGGTTAACTGTTCTAACTGTCAGGAAATTTCTCCTTAGTTCTAGGTTGCTTCTCTCCTTGATTAGTTTCTCCATCCGTTGCTTCTTGTCCTCCCTTCAGGTACTTTGGAGAATAGCTTGACTCCCTCTTCTTTGTGGCAGACCCTGAGATATTGGAACACTGCTATCATGTCCCCCCTCGTCCTTCTCTTCACTAAACTAGACATACCCAATTCCAGCAACTGTTCCTTATATGCCTTAGCCTCCAGTCCCCTAATCATCTTTGTTGCTCTTCTCTGTACTCTTTCTAGAGTCTCAACATCTTTTTTACATCGCGGTGACCAAAACTGGATGCAGTATTCCAAGTGTGGCCTTACCAAGGCATTGTAAAGTGGTATTAACACTTCACGTGATCTTGATTCTATCCCTCTGTTAATGCAGCCTAGCACTGTGTTTGGCCTTTTTGGCAGCTGCAGCACACTGCTGCTTCATATTTAAGTGATTGTCCACTAGGACTCCGAGGTCCCTCTCACAGTTACTACTATTGAGCAAGGTACCCCCTATACTATACCTGTACATTTGGTTTTTCTTGCCTAAATGTAGAACCTTGCTTTTTTCACCATTGGATTTCATTTTGTTAGGTAGTGCCCAGTGTTCAAGTCTGTCCAGATCCTTCTGTATCTTAAGCCTGTCTTCTGGAGTGTTGGCTATTCCTGCCAGCTTGGTGTCATCTGCAAATTTGATGAGTTCCCCATCTATCCCCTCATCCAAATAGTTGATGAAGATGTTGAAGAGCACTGGGCCCAGAACAGAGCCCTGGGGCACCCCACTACACACTTCCCTCCATGTAGATGCGGTTCCATTGAGGACCACACGCTGAGTAGGGCCAGTCAGCCAGCTACGGATCCATCTGGTGGTGATGCTGTCTACCCCACATTTTTCTATCTTGTCAAGTAGTAGGTTGTGATCTATTTTATCAAATGCCTTACTGAAGTCCAAGTAAATTATATCCACAGCGTTCCTCTGATCCACTAATTTTGACACTTGGTCAAAGATTTGTCTGGCATGATCTGTTTTTGACAAAGCTGTGTTGGCTTTTAGTAATGACTTTGTTTGCCTCTAGGTGTTCGCTGATTCGTTGTTTGATTATCTTTTCCAGAATCTTCCCAGGTATTGAGGTCAGACTGATAGGTCTGTAATTTCCTGGGTCCATTTTTTTTTCTTTTTTGAAGATGGGAACTACATCAGCTCTTTTCCAGTCCTCTGGTAGTTCCCGAGTGCTCTAGGATCTTTAAAAAATATAGTTCAGTGGTTCTGAGATCACATCTGCCAGTTCCTTGAGAACCTTGGGGTGTAACCCATCTGGTCCTGGTGATTTGAACTCGTCTAGGCTGGACAGGTGCTCACTTACCATTTTCTTGTCTATCTTAACTTGTGTTTCTATTCTGTTTTTTATGGCACTATTTTTGATAGGTTGGTCTGTTGTTTCCCTTTGTGTAAAGACAGATGCAAAAAAATGAGTTAAATAGTTCAGCTTTCTCCCTGTTGCTTGTCACCTTCTTGCTACTTTCACCCACTAATGGACCAATTATTTCCTTAACTTTTTTCTTGTTTTTTACATGTTGAAAGAAGCTTTTTTTGTTATTTTTGACTTTGGTTGCAAGCCTTGATTCATTTTGAGTCTTAGCTTTCCTCACTTCATCTTTGCAGGCTCGAGCTATTTGCTGATATTCTGACTTAGTTATATGCCCCTCTTTCCACTTTCTATACTTGTCCTTTTTACCTTTCAATTTGTCAGAGAATTCTTTATGCAGCCATGCTGGTTTCTTTTGAGAGCTGTTATTTTTCCTCTTTGTTGATATTGTGCTAGACTGGGCTTTTATTATCTCACTTTTCAAAATTTCCCAAGCTTCTTGAGTTGTTTTCCCCTTGAGGATTCTCATCCATGGAATCCTTTCCAAGCCCTCTCTAAGTTTATTGAAATTAGCTCTCTTGAAGTCCAAGACTCTAGTTTGGCTGTGTTCTATTGCTTGTGCTTCCATAATGTTGAATTCCAATATTGCATGATCACTTCCTCCCAAGGTTCCTGTGGCTTCAACACCTTCTATCATTTCATCTCTGTTAGTGAGAATTAGATCCAAAATGGCTAATCCCTTAGTTCCATTCTCTACTTTTTGGGAGACAAAGTTGTCTGCTAGGTTTGCTAGGAACTTGTTTCATCTTTCACTTGGTGCAGAGTTTGTCTCCCAGTTGATGTCAGGGTAGTTAAAGTCCCCCGTTACTATTGTGATGTGCTTCCTACATACCTTAGTTAGCTGACTAGCAAAAAGTTCATGTATTTCCTCTGTTTGGTTGGGTGGCCTGTATTATACATCTATGGCAATGTCATTTCCCCCCCTTTTATATTGACCCAAATGCATCCAAGATAGTTTTCATCATTGTTATGCTCTATTTCTGTAGAGATGTAGTTATTTCTTATATAGAGAGCAACTCCACCTCCTCTTTTATTTGGTCTGTTTCTTTTAAATAATTTAAATCCCTCTAGCTGTGTGTTCCATGTGTGGGTTTCATCCCACCATGTTTCCATAATGGCAACAATATCATATCTGCCCTCATTAATCTGAATTTCTAGTTCACCCTGTTTGCTGTTCATACTCTGTGCATTGGTGTATAGACATTTGAGTCCTTTATGACTGACCCTGTGTTTACTTTCTACATAACCTATGTGGTGCCTGAGTTCCCCTATTATCTTACCACCTATTTAGTGCACTTTGTGTAGCACTCGCTATTAGAGGTTTGATTTTGCTTGACAGCAAGGTTGGTATTCTTGTCCACACACACACATCTATGTTACATGCACTGATAGCCCTATAATTTTGAGATTGCCAGGGACAGGGTTGTTCTGTATCAATTAACTCACTGTCCCCGCTGTTTAGTTTAAAATTTCCTCCAGAAAATCTGTGAATTTACAGCCGAGTAACTCAGTCCCTTTTTTTGATGGATGCAAACCATCTCTTTTGTACATCTTTTCATTGGACCAGCTACAGACATCGTGACTAATATATCCAAAGCCTTCCCCTTTACACCACTCCTTTAGCCACATATTGAATTCTGCTATATGCTGGCCTTTTCCATTTTGCTCCTTATACACTGGTAAAACCTCTGAAAAAGTAAGCCTACAGCCTATTCTGCTAAATTCCTGCCCCAAGCTCTGGAAATCGTTCTGCAGAGAGAGTATATCTTTTGGGACAGATCGTTAGTGCCAAGATGTACAATAGCCTCCACATCACAGTCCTTGCTGCCATTCTTGATTATTTTAGAAATACGCTTCTTGTCCCTACTGGCAGTAGCACCTGGAAGACACCTCACCTCTTTCGAAATCTCTGTGTCCTTTCCTAAATTTACATCCCTTATAATTGAATCACCTACCAGAAGGTGGCTTCTCTTTTTGGATGCCTTTCTGTTCTTGCATGACTGATGTGTAATACCTGATTCACACTTCTCCCAGTCAACAACTAGTTCTTCATGTCGGACCACAATCCCCTGCTTATTTGCGTTATCATCACAAATACCTTCACCTGTCTCCTTAATGTCCCTATTAAGGTCAGCAAGGACACTGTAACTGTTGTGCAGGGACACAGCGAAAGCTTTGTGTTTATGGTTCACAGCTCTCACCCTGCCAGATCCCACGATTGTCCACACTGCCCTTCTTCTGCAGGATCTTTGTGGTAGAAGGGGCTGATAGCATGGAGTAGAGGGGCTGGACTGGACACCTAATTTCTGCCTGAAGAGCACAGATTACAGACCCTAGATAAATAGTCTGTCCTTGTAGACTAGTGATTTGTTTACAGATAGGACAGTTTCCAAGTTTGAAAAGGGTACTGCAAAAGACAGCTGCAAAAAAAGTGTTGCACTGGACTAAGCCAGACATTCTTAGATACAGGGAATCTCAGATGCACTTGCCCTGAATGTATTGCTGCTGTTTTTGATTATTAGTTATATAATTTGTGCGCCATTATGCGCGCGAGCCGCTACTTTCCTGGTGGAGCCTCAACAAGATTTACAGTTAGAAGCACGTCCCGGCAGCTCTAGCAGCAATTTAAATACAATGGAGATCCAATCAGGGCCTCAGCTACTTTCCTGGTGGAGCCTCAACAAGACTTACACTTAGTAGCACGTCCCGGCAGCTCTAGCAGCAGTTTAAATAGCTCTAGCAGTTTAAATAAATTTATTATTTTATTATTTAAATAAATATTTTATTATTTAAATAAATAAATAAATAAATATGAAGAACGGCTGCAGGACTTGGGTTTGGCTAGTCTAAAGAAAAGGAGAAATAGGGGACTCATGAAGCAGTGTTCCAGTATCTGAGGGGCTGCCACAAGGTAGAGGGGATCAGATTGTTCACGAGAGCACCAGAGGGAAGGATGAGAAACAATGGTTGGAAACTGGTTGAGAAAAGCAACCTGGAATTAAGGAAAAACGTCCTGACAGTGAGGACAATCAACCAGTGGAACAGCTTACCCCCAGAACAGCTTACCCCCAGTGATGGGCACTCCATCACTGGAAATTTTTAAGAAGAGACTAGACAATCACCTGGTATAGGTTCTCCTGCTTGAGCAGGGGGCTGGACTAGAAGACCTCCAAGGTCCCTTCCAATTCTATTCTATTCTATTCTATTCTATTCTATTCTATTCTATTCTATTCTATTCTATTGAAACAGCATATTATTGTATTGAATAATATAGAATAACATAGAATAACAGGGTTGGAAGGGATCTTGTGTGGTCTAATACCCTGAATGAACAGGAGATTTTATACTATTCCAAATAAACAGTTTTCCAACCTCTTCTTGTAAACATCCAGTGATGGAGCATTCACAATTTCTGGAGGCAAGCTGTGTTACGAAAATTTTCCTTAGTTCTCTAAGGTTGGATATCTATGTAATGATCTTGTATCTATTATTTCTTGTCCTGCCCTCAAGTGCTTTGGAGAATAGGTTGATGTCCTCTTCTCTCTAACAGCACTCAAATACTGGAAGACTGCTATCATGTCATTCATAGTCCTCTTCTTCATTACACTCCATTCCCTCAAGCATTCGCCATACATTTAGCCCCCAGGCCCTCTAATCATCTTTGTTGCTCTTCTCTGCACTCTTTCTAGTATCATGGACAATTTCAAGTGTCCAATTTCACTACACCAGTACATCACTATCACTTTTCATGATCTTTATACTATCCTCTGTTGATGCAACCTAGGACTGTTTGCTTTTTTGGCAATTACTGCACACTGCTGGCTCATATTTAACAGGCAGTCTACCAAGTTGTTGAAAGAAAAAATCATCAGGTCCAGTTCCATGCCGGAATAAATAAAATGGAGGCTAAATTGCTGGAAATCAAAAACGGAGGCTGCTTATGAAAGAAGGTTCCAGTTTATTGATGAGCAGAACTGCAACAGCATGTAGTTCTGGGACAGCTGACCAAATGGAATTGAGAGTGGATGGATCTTTATAGCACTCTGATACTTTGAAATGGAAATGTTTCTGAGTTGTGCAGTGAGGTGGGCTTTTGTGTCTTTTGCTAGTGTAGGTGTAGGGTGTAGGATTAATCCTATTGTGTCCTGTTCTTGGATTTTGGGTAGGGGAATGTAAATTCTTAATCCATCAGCTATGGAAGCTGAAGGCATTTTGCTTATGAATTGTGTGTCCTAAATCTGCATTTCAAAAAGCTGGCCTCCTGAGTTTCTGCTTGGAGCGGGGCCTTTAAGATTTTTTCTCCATTATTCCTTTGGGGAAATATAATATTCTGTCTTTTTTAATATCCCCCAAAATATTTCCTTCTGTAGAAGGGGGTGGGTAGGTGCTGACTTTCTACAAAGTCATCTATTACAATTACTATTGTTGAATCATGTACTTCCTATTCTATACCTATTTTTCTTGCCTAAATGTAGGACTTTACTTTTCTTACCATTGAATTGCATTATATCGGATAGGGACCAGTTCTAAAGTATGTTATGATCCTTCTGAATCTTGAGTTTATCTTCTAAAACCTAGACTGATTTTTAGAATTTATATCCAGGCAATTCTTCATAAGATTATTTCTGGTATTTGTATCCAATCCCAGTCCACACTTTAGCTAACTGATTAGCAAAAAGTTCATCTATTTTCTCTGCCTGGATGGTCTATAGTATATACTTATGGCAATGTCATTTTTCCCCTTTTATGTTAACTCAAATATATTCAGGGAGGGTTTCATCCTTGGTTTTGTGGAGGTGTACTGATTTCTTACATATAATGCAACTCCACCTCCTTTTTTTGTTAGGTCTGTTTATTTTGGACAATTTATATCCTTCTAGCTGTATGTTCCAATCATGAGCTTCATCCCACCAAATTTCACCGATGGCAACAATATCATACTGCTCTTGTGTAGGTAATGTAGACCATGGTGTAAGAACTTCAAGTTCACCATTTGTTCCTCATACTTCAAACATTAATATATAGGCATATGAGTCCTTTACAGCTGATCCCGCATTTGTTTCCTATGCCTCTTGTTTTATATCTGAGTTTCCCTTCCTCCTCAACAGTTCCTACCTCATTGTTTAATTGGTTGTTGTTTTGGGGTTTATGTTTGGGATTACATCCTAAAGATTGGTCTCCCTCCCTTTCACATTTTAGTTTAAAGCCCTTTGCCTAAGCCTAGACAGTTGTTTTCTAAACACATTCTTCCTGGTTCTTATGGGGTGCAGACCATCCTCTACCAGAAGCCCTTCTTGTTGGTAATGTAGATCATGGTATAGGGATCCAAAGTTCTCTTAAGCCTCATTTGATTTTGTTCCCTCATTTGATTTTTATCTTCCATTGGAAGTATGGATGAAAACTCCACATGTGCTGCTAACTCTTTGGCTTTTACTGTATACCTAGTTCCTCATAGTCTCTTGATATTGTTTTCAGGTTCTTTGTTATATCATTTATCCTCAGATGAATTTTTTGTTAAATTGACAAAATATATTAAAAAATTAAAATAAGTTAAAAAACCATTTTGATAAATGATTATCAAAAGAAGGGGTGTTTGATTTGATAGCCTTGGGAATGTTGCAGGGACCAAAGGTTAAAAAACAGATGGGATAAATCCCATGTTCCAGAAAGGGAAATAGCAGATAATGGGATGATTGGGAGCAGGCTAATCAAACATTAGCACAAAAAAATGAATAGTCACTACAAATTTTATAGGGAAGATAAGATAGATAATCTTATTTTGTAAACAGTGATTGTAAGGATCATGTTGGATCAGGTAATCGTGGTATGCTTAGAATTATAAAATTCCAATCAAATGGTTGAGGCATAAGATTCACCCATAAGCTGCAACATGAGAAAGCATGCCTATAACAGCCCTTATGGCAATCAATTCTGGTAGGCCAGACTAAGGCCAATGATTCCTAAGTACAGGCCTACAGTGGAGCTCCTTGACAGAAGCAAAATTCTCACATCATGAGATGGAAACAAATATGGTATCTTACAGACCTTCAAACCAAACTTTTTAAACTTAGTCACTGACCTTACAAATGAATTTTTTTATCAATTCAGATAAAAATAGATAAAAATAGAATTTGCTAAATAACGACAATTCAAATAAAATTGAATATGGTAGCAAAAGAATTAGGGGCATGGGACCTAGGGAAAACAACTCTCTAATGTCTCTTTCTTTTGATGCTTTAAGCAAATGCTTATTTTACTAAATTGTTAATTCATCATAGAAGTCAGGTTTCCCTTACCAGAGGAAATGCACAGAGATTTTATGTGCCAATAAATTTACTTCATTTTCCTCTTATTTATATTTCTGTTGGAATAATTTGAATTAGATAGAAAGAATCAGAATCAATTTTTATTACAGTCACAGACCAGAACAAAAGTTAAAGATTAAAATAAATATAATCTCCAGAAATTATTGGAAAATAACTAAGCAAAGTAGTAATATGAATAAGGATCTTTAGTTCTTTTGGTTTTTTTCCCTTATTATCATTGCAGCAGCACAAAATTTTGCTACTGCATGAGTGGTGGCTGAATTTGAATCCTAAAGGAGATGGTTATGTAGAAATTATCTGATCTCCCAAGAAGTCTCTCTAATAGAGGGAGCATGTATGTTGATCTGATGTCCCTGTAGAACTTGCAGCATAATAGGACATGTGAGATACCTTCAACCCCCCACCCCCTATTGCCACATGTACAGATTTGCTCAGCTTTGGGGGTTTTATCATACCTGCCCTGCAGGAGTCTGGAGGGGAGAATATTAAGCCTGGCTCTAAAAATGCTATTCTACTCTTAGGAAGAAGCCTTTGAACTATGGTGCTGGAGAAGACTCACTGGAGAAGAGCCTAATGCTAGGAAAGATTGAGGGCAATAGAAGAAGGGGACGACAGAGAATGAGGTGGCTGGATGGAGTCACTGAAGCAGTAGGCGTGAGCTTAAATGGACTCCAGAAGATGGTAGAGGACTGGAAGGCCTGGAGGAACGTTGTCCATGGGGTCGCGATGGGTCAGACACGACTTCGCAACTAACAACAACAATAACTCTTAGGAAAAGTGAGGTCTTTCAGATACCTTGCTGGTTCCCACGCACATCATTTAATCTGATATCTGCTGTGGAGAGATATCCTGTTAAGTTCTAGCTGGAATTCTATGTCTCTCTCTCTCTCTTTTTTTTAAACAATATTTTATTGAGTTTATATACATAAGGAAAAAATAGGAACAATATGGGTATGGTAAGGAGGAGAAGGGCGGGGTATAAATTAAATTAAATTAAATTATAAATAAATAAATAAAATGGGGGGAAGGGAATAGGGGATTTAGGATAAAATAAGGATAGATACAATCACATATTTTAACAAACAAGATACTGTCCGGATCATAATAATGAGTAAATATCATATTCAACCATTTTTAAAATAAGCTTAACTATAGCCATATTACTAACAATAAACAAATAAATTCATCTGTTTAAATAAACACGAATAATAAAATCTCAAAAAGTCCTATCAAGATTTACAGATAAAAATCACTAAATCACTAAAAATAAAAATGTCATCAACCTATTAATTAAAACTCAGTTGAAAATCAATCATCTATTCTAAAATATTAAATCCTTTTCAGATTTTAACGTGTCTCTAACCATTGATAAAAGATTTCCCAAGTTATAAAATAAACTGAGTCATCTTTTTCTTTCATCTCCAGTGTTAATTTCTGCAAACTCTAAGATTTTAGTAATTATAGCCTGGTCAGTTGGTAGATTCTCATTTTTCCAAAATTGGGCAAATACTATCCTCGCAGCTATTAAAACATGCAGTATCAAATAATCATTCTCTTTACCATAATTAGGTCTTAATATTCCTAACAAAAACAATTCCGGTTTAAATTCTATCTGTATTTTCATCATCTTTTCCAACCATCTATGAATCTTAGACCAGTATTTCTTAGCATTAGGGCATATCCACTAGGCATGGTAATAAGTACCTGGCTGTTGTTTACATTTCCAGCAAGTATCCGAAACATTTTTAAACATTTTTGCTAAGCGAACTGGTGTCATATGCCATCTGTAAAACATCTTGTATAAGTTTTCTTTATATGCTACTGCTTTTGTAAGCTTAATATTTTTATCCCAAAGTTTTTGCCAGTCTTCCAAATCTATAGAATATTCAAATTTCTTTGCCCATACTATCATTGTTTCTTTCACTTGTTCTTCTTCCATCTTCCAGTTTAAAAGAAATTTATAGAGTTTCTTAATCAAATTCTCATCTGTTTTTAACAAAATTTTATCTAATGGAGCCTGTTCTTTATAAAATCCTGTTGGTTTTATATCTTTTTCGTATCTTGTTTGGATTTGCAAATAGGACCACCATGTCAAGTCAATACCTTGTTGTTGAAGAGTTTGCCTGTCCTTAAGTTTTCCCTCTTTGTCCAAAATATCTTTATAACTAACCAGTTTATCATAGTTAATCAGGTTTGGATAAGCAAAAGCTTCCATTGTTGAAAGCCACTCAGGTATTTTCATATATATTTTATGTTTGATTTTCTCCCATTCTAAAAGTAGTATGCTTCTTATTGCATGATTTTGAAAGTATTTATGTGCTTTAGTTTTCTCATACCATATAAAAGCATGCCAACCTAGTTGAAGATCATGTCCCTCTAAATAAAGCAATCTTTTATTTCTCAATACAATCCATTCTTTAAGCCAAAGCAGAATAGCTGCTTGATAATAAAGTCTCCAATCTGGAAGTCCAAAGCCCCCTCTATCCTTAGATTCTTGTAAGAATTTACATTTGATTCTAGCTTGCTTTCTTTGCCATATAAATCTTAGGATCATTGCATTTAGATCATCAAAAAAATTCTCAGAAACTGTTTGGAATAGAAAAATTAGCTTTGGTAAAATGTTCATCTTAACCGTCGCTATTCTTCCTAGAAGTGATAATTGAAGATTTCCCCACCTTTCCAGGTCTATTTTTATTTGTTTCGTTAATCTCTCATAGTTATCTGCTTTTAATGTGGTATATTTTGCAGTTAAATAAATGCCCAAATATTTGACTTTTTTAACTATTTGAAGGTTTGTCATTTTAGCAAGTTGAATTTTCTGTTTATCTGTTAGGTTTTTTGTTAATACTTTAGTCTTTTCCCTATTTATTTTCAGTCCAGCCACTTCTCCAAATTTCTCAATTTTCTGCAAGAGTTTATCGGCTGTTTCTAATGGCTCCTCTAAAATAAAAACCAAGTCATCCACAAAGGCCTGTAGTTTATATTTCTGGTCTTTAATCTCCAGACCTTTAATTTCTGTATCTTGTCTAATATTTCTTGTCAGTACCTCTAATGTAAGAATAAATAACAGAGGGGACAGTGGACATCCCTGTCTAGTGCCTTTTTAAATCTCAAATCCATCTGTATAATCTCCATTTAAAAGTATTCTTGCTGTTTGTTTCTTTTAAATTGCTTGAATTGCTTTGTTAAAATTTTCACCAAAGTCCATTTCTTGAAGTTGTTGAAATATAAATTGCCAATTTAAGTTATCAAAGGCTTTTTGTGCATCAAGAAATATGAGTGCCATAATGAGGATAGACCTAAAGAAATTAAAAAGGCCAGACCGACAAGATTGATAGTGGAAAAAGAAAAGGATTTACAACCTCAAGAGTCTAGGCTGCCAATAATAACTAGATCTAAACATAGATAAGGAGGGGAAAAAAGGTGTTGAATCCATATCCATCAATGTTAATGGTCTCAACTCTCCAGTAAAAAGGAAAAAGTTTTTGAATAAATTGTATAAGATGAACTTAGATATAATTATGTTGCAAGAAGTCCATATAAAAAAACAATATCAATATCTATTGAACTGCCCTAAATTGGGGAACATGTTTGCAGCACTATCACAATATAAGAAAGGAGGAGTGGTAGTATATATTAAACAAGAAATCTTGGCAAAGCAAATTTACAAAGATGAAGAGGGCAGAATTTTAATTGTGGAAATAATTCTGAATAAAATGAAAATCCTTCTAGTGGGAATCTATGCTCCGAACGAGGGGCAGAAACAATTTTATAAAAAACTACACAATATTATTATCCAACTGGAATATGACAATATATGTATAATGGGAGACTACAATGCAATTATGGATAGATGCCTAGATTATAAATGTGGAAAAAATAAAAAAAGAATTAGAAGTACAATGCCTGGTACATTCTTAAAAATGGCTAATGAGCTTAATTTTCAGGATATTTGGAGAGAGAGGAACCCAGGGAAACAACAGTTTACATTTTACTCTGGACGGCACCAGTCATGGTCCAGAATTGACATGGTGTGGATGTCAGCAGGTCTAAATTTAGAGTTAGAGGATGTTGTAATCGACACAAACTCCTGGGCCGACCATAACCCAATTAGAATTAGATGGAAAGGGCAGAAAAGAATGAGGAGATGGACTTTGAAAAGGGCAATTCTTAAACATAAGGAATTTAAATTGAATTTGGAAAAACCAATGGGCCTGTTTTTTGAGACAAATAAAAAGGAGGACACGAACTGCCAAAACTTATGGGATACTGCCAAAGCGTATATGAGAGGTTTGGCAATTTCCTATATGGCCAGGGAAAACAAAATTAAAACACAACGATTAAGATATTTAGAAGAAGAATTAACCAGAGTTGAGGAAGATTTGCAAAAGGAACCACAAAGAAGTGGGTTGAAACAGCAGATAAATTTAATTAGGCATAAGATGGACATTATTGGCAAGGAAGAGTTAGGGCAGCAGATAAAACGTATTAAACAAAAATTTTTTGAAAATGCCAATAAACCGGGGAGATGGCTGGCCTATAAAATTAAAAAACATAACAATAAACAAAGGATTACTAAACTTTGCAATACAGAAGGTGATATGGTGTATCAGAACGAAGGAAAGAAATCAGTGGCATATGAATTTTATAAAAATTTATACAAAGATGAAAAATGGAGAAACAACGATGATATTGTACAGTAGTTGCAAACAGCTGATTTACTGAAAATCCCAAAAGAATTTAAAATCTTATTGAACAAAGAGATAACACCTTTGGAACTTTCGGAAGCAATTAAGAAACAAAAAAATAATAAAGCACCTGGGCCAGATGGCCTACCTGCAGAAGTGTATAAGATCATACAAGAACTTTTAAGTCCAATAATGTTGGAACTATTTAATGAGGTCTTAACCAAGGCTAAAACACCGGCTTCATGGGAAGAAGCTTTCTTTACTCTGATTCCTAAGGAAAATGCAGATCTGGCGCATATCAAAAATTATAGACCCATCTCATTATTAAACTCAGATTATAAGATCTTCATGGCTATAATGGCCCAAAGACTTGAAAGATTTTTATCAGATTTTATACACTCTGATCAAAATGGCTTCTTACCCAAAAGATACATAAGAAACAATGTCAGGATTATTTTAGATATTTTGGAGTATTACGAGGTGCACAATGAAAAGCAAATGAGTTTAATCTTTCTGGATGCACAAAAAGCTTTCGACAACGTGAAATGGGATTTTATGTTTGAGCAATTGGTGTATATGGACTTTGGGGTACATTTTATAAACATGTTTAAATCAGTTTATTCTAATCAGGTAGCGAAAGTAATAATTAATGGAGAAATGACTGATAGTTTTCCAATTCAAAAAGGTACGAGACAAGGCTGCCCGCTATCACCTTTGTTGTTTATTTTATCCCTAGAGGTATTGGCCAGAGTAACTCGAAAAGATAGGCAGATCAAAGGTTTAGAGATCAAGGAAGAAACATTCAAAACGCAAGCTTTTGCAGATGATTTAGTTTTTATAATTGAAGAGCCATTGCAATCAGGGATAAAATTGATGGAGGTCTTGAGCAAGTACAGGGAAATTGCAGGTTTGAAGATAAATAAAGAAAAAACTAAAATGCTTGTCAAAAACATGACTAAAGTACAGAAACATGATTTGGCTGATAGATTGGGTATTCAAATTACGAATAAAATAAGATATTTAGGAATACAATTAACTGCTAGATGCATTACATTAAAGAGAGATAATTATGACAAATTAGTTGAACAAATCAAAGCTGATTTAGATATTTGGACCAACCTACAACTTTCTTTCATGGGCAGAATAGCAGTAATTAAAATGAATGTGTTGCCGAAAATTTTATTTTTGTTTCAATGCATACCCATAAAATTGGACAAGAAATTTTTTCAAAATCTTAATAAAATTGTTCTCAAATTTATTTGGCAGGGAAGGAAGGCAAGGATTAGATTAAAATTACTGCAGGATTCAAAAGAAAGGGGGGGCTTTGGCCTCCCTGATATGGAAAAATACTATCAGGCCATAGTTTTAATATGGGTACGAGATTGGATAGTCTTAAAAAACAGGAAATTACTATGTTTAGAAGGCCATGACTTAGAAATAGGATGGCATGCTATGCTATAGGACCAAAAATATAGGTCACATAAATATTTTCGTAGGCACTATATTAGACGGGCTCTAATTGATATATGGGCCAAAACCTGGAAACCGAATTACACTCAAGTCTCTGGCTGGGTTTCACCGCTAGAAATATACGTACATCCAAAATTTATTCAATTAGGGAAGATTATAACATATAAAAACGTATTAGATGAGAAAGGGGAATTGAAATCTAGGAAAATCTTGCAAGACGGAGGATTAAAATTAGAATGGTGGGCATACCTTCAATTGCAGGCGAGATGTCGGAAAGATAAAAAAGAATTAGGCATAAAAACAGAATTGGATAAAATATTACTAGGTACTGAGGATAAAATGATTAAAAAGCTATATCATTACTTGTTAGAACAGGCCTTATACGAAGAACAGGTAAAAGAGACCATGTTAGCATGGACCAGGGACTTTGATCGTAATTTTGATCTGCATATCTGGCAAGAACTATGGGCACGAAATAGGAAGCTCACTCTGGCTACATCCTACAAAGAAAACCTGTACAAAATATTTTACAGGTGGCACTACCCGCCCACAAGACTAGCTAAAATGGCCCCCAACATTTCCCCTATATGTTGGAAATGTAATTTGGCAAGAGGGACATATTATCATATGTGGTGGGAGTGCCCGAAAGCCCGTGTTTTTTGGAACAAGGTTAAAAAATGGTTAGAAGAAATATTAACAACAGAGGTAGAGCTAAAACCAGAACTCTTCCTATTAGGTATTACCATACAAAAATATGATAAAGGGGCACTTTATCTAATGCTACACATTTTCATGGCTGCCAGACTGACCTACACACAAAATTGGAGAAACAAAGAAATCCCTACTGAAGAAGAGATTCTACATAAAATTTTATTGTGTGCAGACATGGACAGGCTAACTATGGAACTAAAGGACAAGACAGAAACGGACTATTTTGGAATCTGGGACAAATTTTACTGCTGGTATGAGTCAAGAAGAACTGTTCGGGTTTTGAGTTAAAGTTTAAGTTTGTGGTATATAAAATTATATGTTAATATATAGAGAAACAAGAGAGAGAGAGAGAGAGAGAGATGTATATATAGAACTTTAAGTATGATAAGGAACAAATTGTTAGGATTATATATACTGGAACGTCATGTCATGTCCTTTTTTGTTTTAATTGTTTTATTAATAAAAAACTTTAAAAAAAAAAGAAATATGAGTGCCATCTGGTTCCCTGGATGGATTTCATAATATTCCAAGATGTTTAAAATAATCCTTAAATTGTTCTTTATCTGTCTTTTTGGTAGGAAACCATTTTGGTCTGAGTGAATAAATTCAGTCAAAAAGTTTTTCATTCTTTCTGCTATTATTGCAGCAAAGATGTTATAATCCACATTTAGTAGCAATATTGGTTTATAATTTTTAGTTAGTGTATGATCAGTATCTTCTTTAGGTATCAAAGTGATATTAGCTTCAGTCCATGAGTCCGGTATTTTTGTCTGTGTGAAGACTTCATTACATAAATCTTTCAAAGTTGGAGTTATAATATCTTGTAACACTACATAAAATTCAGCAGGAAGTCCATCAGGTCCTGGTGTTTTATCTTTCTTTTGCTTTTTTTATTGCCTCTGTAATCTCCATCATTGATATATTCTCGTTTAGTCTCTGGCGCATATTCTCAGGAACCTTTGGGAGGTTTGCTTCTTTTAAGTAAGCCTGGATTGCCTCTTTAGAAACTGTCTCCGCCTTATAAAGTGTCTCGTAATAAGCCTTCATAATTTTTTTCATTAAATCATTATGGCAATGTAGGTCACCCTCTGAGTCCCGTAGCTTATTTATTAATCTTTTTTCTCTTTCTTTTTTCAATCTATATGCAAGCCATCTCCCTGGTTTATTAGCATTTTCAAAGAAATTCTGTTTAGATCATTTAATCTGTTGTGCCATTATATTTGTCTCAAGTAAATTTAATTTGTGTTTTAATAATTCCATTTGTATTTTCAGCTTTTTCTTTTGTGGGTCTAATTGTAACTCAGATTCCAGAATACTAAGTTGTTCTTTCAATCTATGTTGAATATGTTTCTTTTCCTTATTCTTTTTGGCAAGATAGCCAAACCTCTAAAGTATGCTTTTGCCATGTCCCATACAATTTGAATAGAAGTTTCTTCTTTTTTATTAACTTTAAAAAAAATCCATTTCTTTTGTTGCAAATTGTAGAAATTCCTTTTCCTTTAATATTGATTTATTCAAGGACTATCTCAATCTTTTCTTAAATCCTTTTCAAATCATTTTAATTGGATTATGATCTGCCCAAATATTCGATTCTATTTCAATTTCTTGTATCATGGTCTTTATGTCAAGAGAAGTCCATATCATGTCAATTCTTGACCACGATTTGTGTCTATTAGAGTAAAAAGTATATTGTGCTTTTTCCGGATTCATCTCTCTCCAAGTGTCCTGTATACAAAGTTCATCTTTCATTTTTAGAAAGGGTTTACTTCCTTTTTTCCCTTGTTTGTAACTTTTATAGTCCTGTACTGGATCAACAATTGCATTGAAATCTCCAAGTATACACAAGCTATGATAATTTAAGTCCACAAGTTTATCGTGTAATTGCTGAAAAAATTGATCTTGTTTCTCATTGGGACCATATATCACAGTCATCAGTATTTGTTTTTGGTTCCATGTAATCTCTACCATTAATATTCTTCCCTCTTCGTCAACATAAATTTGTTTTGGGTTCATCTTTTCTTTTATATATAGAGCTATCCCTCTTTTCTTTTGTGATGCCAAAGAGAAATAAAGTTTACCTAATTTTGATTGTTCAAGGATTCTGGAATGTTGTATCTTAATGTGTGTCTGCTGGAGACAAATTATGTCCATTTTTAGCTTTTGTAATCTGTGGAATATTCTACTCCTTTTTGATGGGGAGTTAAGACCATTTATATTTATCGAAAGAAGGAATTCTATGTCTCTTATTCTATTGATTATCATTTGCTTGGCTTGATCATAGCCTAAGGATATTAAAAACAATGGGGAAAGTCCATAGAAGGATTTTTCCAGTAAAACCATCTTACGAATTATCACCTGTTGTCTGTCAGGACTTAAGGGGTCAAGCCCTCTGGGAAGAATTGAAGTACTAAAAAGTTAATTATATAATAAAATAATAAAACTGAGAAAAACTGCTGTAAATGTGTGTTGTTGGGCTGACAGTTCAGATTCCTCCTGAATTAGGTAGTGGGAGAGCTGCTATTGCTGGCCCCACCCTCTCCATCCCACTGTCTGCTTGCCTGCGGCCGCAATGAACCAAGCTCTTGGTGAGTCCTGGCCTCTGCCCGGCCTGCCTGATGGCCCTACTGCTGCTGGGACATTTCTTGGCCGCATTGGTGCCATGTGTCCGCTGAGTGGCTGCTTGTGCTGTTTTTGGCCTTGTGGGGGCTCTTTGACCTCCTGGCTGTGCTGCTCTGGGCTGTCCTGATGGGCTGCTCCTACCTGTGCAGAGACAGTCGGCCCAGATCTTGTGTTTGACCTCCAGAATGCCCCCCCATTGCCGGCCTGCCAGGGCCCTTTGCCAGCGGCTGCCGGTGGAACCGCACCACCAGCACACCATCCTGAGTGCCATCCTGCATGCCTACTTGGTGCTGCAGGCACCGGTCTATAGGCTGAACTTGGCACTCTTCAGGCCCTGGCAGGCACTGCAGCTCTCATGCCAACTGTGCACTTTTGGCCTGTACCAGCTGCTGCCACTGGCTCACCTTCTGGCTGGCTGGCTGCTGCCGCTGTCATGAAACAAGGCAGGTGGCAGGGGGTGGAGCTGCTTCCCTCCACCTGCCAGACACCTGCCGAAGCTGTGCAGGGTAAGATTGCTGCACCCCCTCGCCCAGATGCCCTTGCCTCCCCCAAGTGATTTTCACTAACCTGCCTTTCAGCTGCATTGCGTTTCTCTGTTTGTTTCTTGCCGTGTGTTTGTGGCACTAAAAAAAAAAAAGTTCAATCAGACCTTCCAACTTCTCTCCAATAAGTGTTCCAGGAACAGAAGGGCCAGCAGGCAGGGCGGGCGGAGATTGGGGTGCATCGAGAGCTTGGCCTGAGGGCACCGCTAGAATAGCCACAGAACTGTGACCACAGCTGAGGTCAGGCGGGCCAGTAGCAGGTTGTGCAGCAGCCACGTGGCCTGCACAGGGAGCCACTCCTGCCACTGCCTGTCAGCCTGACTGAAGAGCACCACCGACCCCCAGCAGCAGCAGGTGCAGCAGGCCCAGCATCCCAGCCTTGGTGCTTTTTTAGGTTGCAGCGGTAGCAGCTTCTGAAATCAATCCGGGGAAGAATGGACTTACTTTTTTCCCTTTTAGCCCCTTCTACGGTCCCTTAAGAGACAAGCAGCGATTGCTCAGGGAAAAGGTAGGGGGGGGGGAAATATTCCTCCCCCCATAGGCACTCCCAACACTCCTCATGTCAGCCCCTCCATCTGGCTGACGATCCTACTGCAGCTAGGGCTTACTTTCAGAGTAGGGCTTATATTAGGCCTACTCCCGAAAAGAAAGCAAGGGCTTACTTTTGGGGCAGGGCTTACTTTCGGGGAACCACAGTATCTCCATTTTCTGAACTGGACTACTGTATGTATTAATGATATCCAACAAACTTGCAAAAGAAAAGTGCTGTATATTTAGGAATGTTAATGCAAGGTGTTTCAAAAGTAACTTTTTATTTAAAACAAAATTCATACAATTTCCAGAATAGGTAGGGAAAGAATATGATTTAATTTATTGACTTAACAATTTCAGTGTCAAATGTACACTTAATCAATTTAATAAGAATAAATACTGGATTATATATAATATACATGCAAATTGATCGAATGAAGCATTATAACTTCATCAAACTCAAAATCCAAACAACTTATATTCCATTATTTAAACATACCTCATTACTGCAAAATTTCAACATATTTCTGGTGCTCATTAAACAAAACATAATTTTAAGACATGAAAAATAGCATTTTCTGATCTTAATCTCATTCTCACTCTTTAAACTTACCAGCTCAAAGGTTACGTATTAAATCTACCATCTAAATATTAAACTAAATGTTACACTTACCATCTAAATTAATTATTGGAAGTAAGTTACAGCAAGTTCAGGGAGCTTTCTCCCATGTTCGCATTAGATTCATTGTTGCTGTTGATTTTCTTAACTGAGTTTCAAAAATATTTATGGAAATAAAGCAAAAAAAGAGAGGCTACCCTAACTAAGCTTTATACAGTCAGACAATTAGTTTGTTTGATAGAAATAGCTTCAGACCAAGTATTAGTGAGTGGAACTCCAAAGAGATACTTTGCTTTTATGAAGCATGGAAGGTTAATTGTGAAGCAAAGCAATTTTTCATTTTTAAGCCATAGACCAGTTTGCTCATTTAGTCTGTACATACAAAGAAGCCATTTTGAGATGGTATAGCTAGTTGGAGCATACGGTCCTTGATTCATTGCTTTGTGAAATTGAGCATGACACCTTTGCTGTACAAGTATCAAAGAGTAATCTGGCATCAAGATTCTCCCTTGGGGAGTCTTTCATATATCTAAGTTTATATATCTAAAAAGTCATTCATATAACTAAATTGTCTTGGTATTGATTGGTTGTTGTTGTTGTTGTTTAAAAAAAAACCATACATATGAATGAATATAAATCAACGTTCTACTATGTTTCTCTTGAAGAACAGAATGAATTGTATTACACTACTTTCAACTGACCAGGATAATGACAAACCACTTTGATGTACATTCATAATACAAAGGGAATCATAGCTTTTCTCCATTTGTGCATAATACATTTCTTCAGATACAGTTGGTGCTTCTTTCGAGCCCATTGTACCATCTGGACTGACATTAGTAATGCAAAAACACCAACTAAAGAAAAAGAAGGAAATTGCTGGTCAACTGGGGCATTGCTAGAAAATATATTTTCTCTCACCCACCCTCTCCACACACACAAGGTTGCTTTAGAACTGGGGAGGTTTTTACAGCTTAAGTGATGGAATTCATGCATTTTTGGAAGTAGTTTGATGAGCTTTTATTTTTAATAGCTTCCATGTTTGCTGAACATTATCTACTTGAAAATAATGCTTCCTCAAATTCCCTGATTTGAAAGGAAAAAAATTATTATTGAAATGTTCCTCACTGCTGGATCAAAAATGTATTAATGGAGGGAAATTAGTGCATACACTGTAAACAACTAGATTTTAATATCATATTTTAGAAGATATGTTTTCCTAAGTCAAGGTTCATCTTTGGGGGGTACTTCATTTTCTGGTAAGTGGATATTTGTATTAACAATCATGGCAACCTTTTTTGCGGGGGGGGGGCATTTTCATTTGCATCACGTGATCCCAAATTCCAAGTGTGCCTTTGTCTAAAAAATTGTTGTTGAATTAAGACAATAATAGAAATAAATTCTAAACTGATTATTATTCTGCAGAGTTCTGTGGAAGGTGAAAGGAGTCAGCTGCTACATAGTTCCTAATTAATGCAAATCATACGTATTCTTACCTGGCAGAGTTTGTGTCATCACTGTAAAACACAACCAAGAGCCAATCTATTACAGGAATAAAAGAGAAAACCTTCACCAAATGGTAATATAAGTACCTTCTTTGTTTATTTTGGCAGAATTGCAATTGTTGGACTCACATTAGTCTTCCATCAATGGAAACTCTTCCATTTCCCAAGGACCATCTAAGGCAGGGGTAGTCAACCTTTTTATACCTACCGCCCACTTTTGTATCTCTGTTAGTAGTAAAATTTTCTAACCGCCCACCGGTTCCACAGTAATGGTGATTTATAAAGTAGGGAAGTAACTTTACTTTATAAAATTTATAAAGCAGAGTTACAGCAAGTTAAAGCATATAATAATAATTACTTACCAATACTTTATGTCGGACTTTCGCTAAGTTTGGCAGAATAAATCTTTATAAAACAACTTACTGTAGTTAAATCTATCTTTTTATTTATACTTTGCATACATAGAAGCATGAAGTCTGATGAAATTACATTTAATTAATTAAATTATTAATGAGATCCCTGAGGCTGATGCTGCGAAACTAAATACTGGATATTATTATTATTATTTTATTATTTATTATTATTTTAATTTGTATACCGCCCTTCTCCCATAGGACTCAGGGCGGTTCACAGCATATTAAAACAAATAATATACACAAAATACAAAAAATACAAAATACAAAAATACAAAAATACAAAAAATAAAAATAAAAAAATAAACCCCGATAAAAGCCGAATTAAAACCAAATATTACCAGCTGTGTTTCCGATTAAAATACTTTTAAAATTATCCCTACCTAAAATCCTCCCTAGGTCAGGCCCGCTTGCTGGAAAAACCATGTCTTGAGGGCGCGGCGGAAAGTAAGGAGATCCGGAATCATCCGGAATCATCCGCCGAGTCTGGCTCAATTTTTGTAAGGAACAAACGAAGGTCTCCTCTTTCGGAAATATTCAGGCGGTTTCTTTCTTTGGTCATAATATGATTAACAGCACTAAAGCCTGATTCCACAAGATATGAGGTAGGGAAAGGTATCAATAAACTGAATATCATTTTCCACATATTTGGATATAAGACAGGCATTTTTTTACTTTGCCATA